>NC_090034.1:56751679-56956679 GCF_037176765.1 Anolis sagrei | reverse complement strand
ACAACGCTGGCTCTTCGGCTTAGAAATGGAGATGAGCACCACACCCCAGAGTCAGACATGACTGGACTTAATGTCAGGGGACTACCTTTACCTTTACCTATGACCGAAATAAATGATTTGATTGATTTGATTTGATATTAATAAAAACAACAATAATTATTATTAATAATAATTCTATAGTTCTAATATTAATAATAACAATAGAATCCTAGAGTTGGAAAGGACCCCAAAGGCCTTCCAAACCTTTTCTCCTATGCAAGAACACACTATGCAAGCCCTCCCGAGAGATCGCCATCTAGTCTCTGATTATTATTATTATTATTATTAATAATAATAATAATAATAATAATAAATAATCATAATAATTATTATATGGTTCTATTAACAATAATAATAGAACCATAGGATCTTAAATGAATTATTATTATTATTATTATTATTATTATTATTATTATTATTTTATTAGGTTCTTGTGGGTTTTTTCGGGCTATAGAGCCATGTTCTAGAGGCATTTCTCCTGACGTTTCGTGTGCATCTATGGCAAGCATCCTCAGAGGTTGTGAGGTCTGTTGGAAGTAGGAAAAATGGGTTTATATATTATTTTATTATTATTATGGTAATAATAATAATAGATTTCTAGAGTTGGAAGTTACCCCAAAGGTCTTCAGATGGTGCCTTTCTATGCAGAAAGGCACTATCTGAGCCCTCCTGACAGATGGTCATTATTATTAATAATAATACATTATTTTTATTATTAATTCTATGGTAATAATAATAATAATAGAATCCTAGAGTTGGAAGACACTCCAAGGGCCATCCAGTCCAACCCTCTTTTCTCATGCAGGAAGACACCATCCGAGTCCTCCCGACAGATGGCCATCCAGTCTCTGCTTATTATTATTAATAATAATAATAATTGTATGGTTCTAATAATAATAATAGAATCCAAGAGTTGGGACCCCAAAGGCCTTCCAACCATTTTCCCCTATGTAGAAAGACACCATCCAAGCCCTCCCGACAGATTGCCATTCATCTGTCTTTAACTAAAGGTAAAGGTTTCCCCTTGAAATTAAGTCTAATTGAGTCGGACTCTAGGGGTTGGTGCTCACCTCCATTTTTAAGCCGAAGAGACGGCTTTGACCGTAGACGCCTCCACGGTCATGTGGCCGGCATGACTCCATGGAGTGCCATTACCTTCCCGCTGAAGCGGTGCCTATTGATCTACTCACATTGGCATGTTTTCAAACTGCTAGGTTGGCAGGAGCTGGGGTTAACAGCAGGAGCACTATTCGTTCCCTGCATTCAAACTGCCAACCTTCCGGTCAGCAAGTTCTGCAGCTTAGTGATTCAATACGCTGTGCCACCGAGGCTCCATTCTCTGATTATTATTATTATTATTATTATTATTACTACTATTATTATTATTACTATTATTATTATTAAATTATTATTATTAATTATATGATAATAATAATAATAATAATAATAATAATAATAATAATAGAATCCTAAAATTGGAAGGGACTCCAGTCCAACCCTCTTCTCCCATGCAATAAGACACCATCTGAACACTCCTGAGGGATAACCATATAATAATAATAATAATAATAATAATAATATTTCTAATAATAATAGAACCATAGAATCCTACAGTTAGAAGGGACCCCAAAGGCCTTCCAACCCTTTTCTCTCATGCAGGAAGACACCATGTGAGCCTTCCCAACAGATGGCCACCCAGTCTATTATTATTATTATTATTATTATTAATAATAATAATAATAATGTGTTTAATGTTTGCATATTTGTACGTTTTTAAATGGTATTGAAATGCTTTTAAATGTAAGATGCTTTGAGTCCCCTCGTTGAGTGAAAAAGTAGGGCATAAATAAACATAATAATAATAATAATCATCATCATCATCATCACCATCATCATCATCATTTATCTTTTTCTATCTACACACATAATAAAAGTGAAAATATGTGTGTGTGGCTGGGATGTCCACTTACACAGACAGGCTCCTGTTTCCATAAACAGCTATAGCTCCCACTACTCAGGAGACACCAAAGGCCCTCCTTCCAATGACATTGTAGGTTATAGTGAGTGCCATGAACATGTCCAAATGCCCTGCCAATGTCCTCCACAAACACTATACTGCCCACCACCCAAGTGAAGGCTTTCATATGGGGACCATTTCAACCTAGATTTTATGTCTTTCCTCCACCACGGACATCCCAGTGTTTCTCACTCTCCCTATTGGTGTGGAATTTGCATGACTCTGCCCACTGTGTCTCCTTTAACCCTTTCCTATTATTTTCTAAGCCACACATCAAACAGAGGAATTAATCAGCCAGTGAACATACTAGAGAGGATTGGGGAGAATTCACCATGATTTGTAGGAGTTGTAGGTCCTGGGATGTATAGTTCACCTGCAATCTTAAGAGCACTCTGAACTCCAGCAACAATGGACCTGGAACTAACTTGACACATAGAACCCCCAAGACATATATATATATACACACACACACACACACACACACACACACACACACACATTTTTACACACACACACACATACATACACTGGAGGTCTTTGAAAGTATTTATTAGAGTTGTAGTTCACCTACATCCATTTACCCAACAGTGATGGATCTGGACCAAACTTGGCATGCATACCTAATATGCCCAAATTTTAATACTGGTGGGTTTTGAGGGGAATTGGCCTGGACATTTTGAAGTTGTAAGTACTGGGATTTATACTTCACCTGCAATCAATGAGCACTCTGAACTCTGCTAAAGATGGAATTGGACCACACTTGGCAGACAGAACTCTCAACAGAAAATACTGAAAGGGTCTGATGGGCATTGACCTTGAGTTTGGGAGTTGTAGTTCACCTATATCCAGAGAGCACTGAAGACTCAAACAACGATGGATCACGACCAAACTTGGCACAAATACTCCATATGCCCGAATGTGGACACTGGTGGAGTTTGTGGAAAATAGATGTTGACATTTGGGAGTTGTAGTTACAGGGATTTATAGTTCACCTACAATCAAAGAGCATTCTGAACCCCACCAATGATAGAATTGGGCCAAACTTCCCACTCAGAACCTCCATCACCAATAGAAAATACTGTGTTTTCTGATGGTCTTTTGTGACCCCTCTGACACCCCCTTATGAACCCCCAGGGGTTCTGACCCCCAGGTTTATTTGGGGGAGTTGTAGTTCACCTGCATCCAGAGATGACTCTAAACACCTGTGGATCTGGACCAAACTTGGCATACAGACCTGATATGCCAAATTTGAATACTGGAGGGGTTTGTGGGGAACTGACCTTCTGTTCTGGGAGTTGTAGTTCACCCACAACCAGAGAAACGGTGACCTCCACTGATGATGGACCTGGACCAAACTTGGCACACAGAACCCCCATGACTAACTCAACCTACTGAATGGGTTTGAGGGGACTGACTCTCCATAGTGGGAGCTGTAGTTTACCCTGCAGTCAGAGAGCACACTGAACCCCACCGATGATGCATCCAGAGCAAACTTGCCCAACATAACCAACTTTAAATCCTGATGGAGTTTCTCAGGATTAACCTGGCATGATGGGAGTTGTAGTTCACCCACAACCTTATGCATTTTGTACAATTAAAAATTGACTTTTTCAAATAACCAGGCCACGCCGGATACCCACGATAGTAATATAATAATAATAATAATAATAATAATAATAATAATAATAATAGAATCCTAGAATTGGTATATAGAGTATAGGATTAGTCAGGCCTGCTTTGAATAGGAAGTCAACACAGAGCGTACACCATGGCATAGGAATGAGTTCATCCTCCTGTTAAATAGGAACTCCTCAAGCTATTGGAAACAGCATTGAGAGTCTACTTCTTCTATTGTTTTTGTTGTTGTTGCCCGGTTGCTTGAGAGTACTGTTTAACTGAGAGTTTTGGGTTTCCAAATCCATGCTGCTGAGTCAGGATCTACTATGTCGTCTTGGATTTCTCAGTTCATTTCCTTGCGGATCCGTATCCGTTTCTTGGCATTTGCGCTATATATATATATATACATACACACTCACACATATATATACATACATTTGCAATGTTTACGCGTGTGTATGTGTGTGTGTGTGATACAGCTCCAAAACAGGAAAAGGAGCCTTTGGCTTATTGGCTTTCCAATACCAAATCCAGAGTGTGCTATTCATAATATATGCAAATCATATGCGAAGCAACCCCGAGGCCACTTGCTATTGACATCACTTGAATCCCAATTGCTTTTTGGAGGTAAATTAGCTTCCTTAATGGCAGGATGTTATCAGCAGCTTGAATGTTGATTGGGGGGTGGAGACTGCATATAATTTGCATATATTAAAGCTGGAAAAGGAATGGCTGAGGCCTGCAGTTTGGGCATTTTTCCACATTTTACTGCCTTCCCAAGCACTGTGAGGATGATGATGTTAATTATATAAAATATTTATAACACAATTATTATTATTATTATTATTATTATTATTATTATTATTTTACTGACACAAAAACACAGTATGTCACAGCAAACGAGATCTATATGCTGGATTTCGTATCACAAAAATCACAAGTCGAACACTTCCCAAGCGTCTAGGACTTTGTGATGTATTGTCGAATGATGTGCGGAGATCCAGGTAAGGTGGACTTTTCCAGTTGACAGATCGTGATTTTTTGTCAATGTTTATTGTTTCCAAATGCTGGCTGAGATCTTTTGGCACAGCACCCAGTGTGCCGATTACCATTGGGACCACCTGTACTGGTTTATGCCAGAGCCTTTGCAGGTCGATTTTGAGGTTTTGATAATAGCTGAGTTTTTCCTGTTGTTTTTCCTCAATGCGGCTGTCACCTGGTATAGTTTGTTGCAACCTCCAATGGAGCTGCAGAGATTTTATCATTTTTGGCAATAAATTGAATACACATTCTCATTGGTTTCCAAAGACAAATATTTTCATTGGTCTAAGCTAGCTATACAGATGCCCATTGGTTCTTTATGAGTTTGATAGGCATAAAGGCACACATGGGACCTTACTATAGCACAACTATAGTATACTAGCTGTACCCTGCCACGCGTTGCTGTGGCCTATAGTAAATCTTTTCAAAGTAGAGGTAGATATCTGGAGTATTATGAAAGAGAGGTACCTACCTATTCCTTCCCCCTTTTTCTCCCCCTTTCTCTCCTTTCTTCCTTCTCTACCTCTTTCTTTCTTTCTTTCCTTCTTTCGCTCCTTGGTTTCATCCTTCTCTCTTTCCTTCATTCCCTCCCCCTTTCTTCCTTTGCCTCCTTTCTTCCTTCCATGTTTCCTTCCTTCTTTCATTTTTTATTTCCTTTTCTCCTTCCTTCTTTACCTCTTTCTTGCCTTTCCTTCCTTTTATTTTTCTTTCCTTTCTACTTTCTCTTCTTCCTTCCTTCGGTACCTCTTTCTTTCCTGCCTTCCCTCCTTCCTTTCTTCCTTCCCATTGCTTACCAAACCCTTCTCGTCCTACCTTCCCTTTCCCTGCCACGCGTTGCTGTGGCCCACCTTACCTCCCTCTTTCTCTCCTTCTTTCCCTCATTCCCTTTTCTTCTTTCCTTCTCTCCTTCCTTCCTTCTCTTCCTCTTTCCTTCTTCCTTTTTTCTTTTCCTTCCCTTTCTGTTTCTTCCTTCTCTGCCTCTTTCCTTTCTTCCTTCCTTTGGTTTTTGTTTCCATTCTTCCTTTTTTCTGTCCTTCCTTCCCCCCTCTTTCTCTTTCATTCTCTTCTTCCTTCGCTCCTCTTTCCTTCCTTTTCTTTTCTTACCTCCTTCCTTCTTTCTCTACCCATTTATTTCCATCCCTCTTCATTTCATCTCTCTCTTTTCTTCCTTCTCTACCTCTTTCCTTCACTCATTGCTTCCATATTTCCTTCTCTGTTTCCTTCCTTCCTTCGATGTTTTTCCTCTTCCTTGATTGGGCCCGCCGCGGGGAAGGAAGGGGGCGTGTCTTACCGGAGGGGGGTGGGAGGAGGAGGATTGAGTGAGGGAGGGAAGGGGTGGGGGAAGAAGGAAGCGTGTGTCTTACCGGAGGGCTGGGCTGGGTTAGATGAAGGAGGGGGAGGAGGGATGGTTTTGACAGGGCGGGAAGCGGCGCGGCAGGAGGATGGGGGCGTAGCTTGCGCGGAGGGAGTGTTGGCCGGCAGGCCATGTGCGCGCGCCAGGGAAGTTGCGGCTGGGTGCCATTGCGCATGCTCAGTTGTTTTGTTGTTTTGTGAGTGTGTTGTTGTGTTGTTTTTTACTTTGATTCTATTTGTTTGTACCTTGTGGGTTATGGTAGGTGCATGGGAATTTTGGTTAATTTTCGTTGGGGGTTTTTTGAGTTTTGCTGTCCCGTTTGACGCCACTTTCAGATTTATATATATAGATTGTTCCCTGACCATGACTGCCCCAATGAATCAATCTTTATCTGTTATTCTGTTGTAAACATAACTCCAGAACGACTGGGAAACTTGGGAATTCTAACTAGCTGCTAGCTAGCCGGTTTTGTCCGGATGTATTGTTATCCTTAAAAAGTAATTTCTTCTTAGCAGCAACGTTTTCTCAAACAATCAGCATTTTCTGTAAATAAAGCCCCACTGCAGAAACAGGCCAATATGGCAGTAAATCAGGACATATGGACATTGGGAACATCTCTGAAAGTTTCCTATCCATACTTGGTTTTTTTCCACGATCGTGAGGTCAGGAGTCTTGCGCTTCAAAATTCTGTCAGTCTGAATTCGGAAGTCCCAGAGTAGTTTGACGTGTTTATTATATTATTATTATTAATGGCATGTTATAGTCTTAAGGAGCCCCCAGCGGCGCAGCAGGTTAAACCGCTGAGCTGCTGAACTTGCTGATGAAAAGGTTGCCGGTTCAAATGTGGGGAGCTGGGTGAGCTCCTGTTGATAGCCCCAGCTTCTGCCAACCTAGCAGTTCCAAAATATGTAAATATGAGTCCATCAACACGTACTGCTTCTGTGGGAAGGTAATAGCATTCCATGCAGTCATTCCGGCCACGTGACCTTGGAGGCGTCTATGGACAACACTGGCTCTTTGGTTTAGAAATGAAGATGAGCACCACCCCCCGGAGTCGGACACGACCAGACTTAATGTCAAGGGGAAACCTTTGCTACTTTTATAGTCTTAGGCCTGCTGTTAATAGGAACCTTTCAAGCAAGCAGAAACCACACTGATGCCACATCTAGCTGTCTGTATGGGTGCTGGTTATTTTATTACTATACTAGCTTGGGGACCCGGCGGTGCCTGGCTTATTTGAGAAAGGCATTGAGCGCCAAGGTTGGTCTTTATCAGTTATTTATGTGGCTTGCAGGAAGCTTCTCAGGAAGTTAGTGAAGGTACTGCAAGTCCCATCGTCCATGGTCCGCAGTGGTCTGTGAGAACTGAAGGATTGCACAGTACTACAAATCCCAACATCCATTGTCCATCCTCCCCCAAAACTCACAGGGATGTAAAAGGGGTCATGGGGGTTGTGTGTGCCAAGTTTCGTCTTAATCAGTCATTGGATGAGGGTCGCAGTGGTCTCAGGAAGTGAGTGAAGGTACTTCAAGTTCCATCATCCATGGTGCATCCTCCTCCAAAGTGCACCAGGATGTAGAGTGGGTCATGGGGGCTCTGTGTGCCAAGTTTGGTCTTGATCAGTCATTGGATGAGGGTCGCAGTGGTCTCAGGAAGTGAGTGAAGGTACTTCAAGTCCCATCATCTGTGGTGCATCCTCCTCCAAAGTGCACCAGGATATAGAGTGGGTCATGGGGGCTCTGTGTGCCAAGTTTGGTCTTGATCAGTCATTGGATGAGGGTTGCAGCGGTCTCGGGAAGTGAGTGAAGGTACTGCAAGTCCCATCATCCATGGTCCACCCTCCTCCAAACTGCAGCAGGATGTAGAGTGGGTCATGGCGGCTCTGTGATCCAAGTTTGGTCTTTATCAGTCTTTGTTGGGGGGCGCAGTGGTATGTGGGAACCGAAGGGCTGGAAAGTACTACAAATCCCATCATCCATTGTCTGTCCTCCCCCAAAACTCACCAGGATGTAAAGGGGGTCATGGGGGTTATGTGTGCCAAGTTTGGTCCAGGTCAGTCACCCATGCTGGTCACAGTGGTCTTTGAAAGTGGGAGCCAATCAGAAAGCTGCAACATACATCTCCACAAACATACATACATACATACACTTTCATTATATACTAGTTGTCCCCTGCCACACGTTGCTATGGCCCAGTCTGGTGATCTGGAAAATAAAGTAATGAGAAAGTGTTGGTTTCTAATATATGTAATTCCTTTATGCTTGTGAGTAAACAGTATTTCTTGATGTTTCTTTGTCATTGTTGATGTGGAGATGGTTTGCCTACTCTGGGATATGCAACATATCATAAATCTATGATACTATATCTGTGTGTTTGTGAATCATATCTATCTCTCTATAACTATGGCTGGATGGCTCTTTGTCAGGAGGGCTTTGATGATGTTTTCTTGCCCTGGTATTTATTTATTTGTCGTGTCAGAGCAACCAGTCGGTTCTTGTTTTGAAACGAGGGTTGATTGACAAAGCGTTATTTCAGGAAGGAGACCAGTTGGGTTCAGGAAAGAGCGGGACATTTGGTGCGGAACCAGCACTACTTGTCCTTGTAAAAATACAACTCCCAGGACTCTGTAGCATTGAGCCATGGCGGTTCAAGTGGTGCCAAAGATCCTACAGCATAAACAGAAATGAACAAAAATCTATGAAATTCTAACTCATTGTAAATCATAGAAAAAAGGGATGCATTAAGGTCATTGAGGACAAGCTTTGGCCACCGAAGTAAAGTCCAACATTAACCAAGGAGCTTCTATCAATTTCCACCCAATCAGGGATCATATAGGAACAACCTACATTATGACACCATTGAGGGCCATGCAAACAGTAGTAGCCTGTGAATGTCCAGCCAATCAGGGATCACATAGGGCAGCGTTTCTCAACCTTCCTAATGCCGTGACCCCTTAATACAGTTCCTCATTATTTTGGTTGCTACCTCATAATGGTAGTTTTGCTACTGTTATGAATCGTCATGTAAATATCTGATATGTAGGATGTATTTTCATTCACTGGGCCAAATTTGGCACAAATACCCAATATGTCCAAATTTAAATGCTGACTAGCCATCCCTTGCCACGCATTGCTGTGGCCCAGTCTGTTGATCTGGAAAATAAAGTAATGAGAAAGTGCTGGTTTCTATTATATGCAATGTCTTGAAGTTTGTGGGTAAACAGTATTTCTTGCTGTTTCTTTGTTGGTGTTGTTGTGGAGATTGTCTGGATTTGCCTACACTGGAACATGCAACATATAATTGTCCTTCTTTAGGGGTCGCTTTCAAATCTATGATACTATATCTGTGTGTGAATCATATCTATCTATCTATATCTATGGCTGGATGGCTCTCTGTCAGGAGGGCTTTGATTACGTTTTCTTGCCCTGCTGAAGGGAGTTGGACTGGATGGCCTTAAATATTTTCTCTTGGTGTGGGTTCTGTGTGGGAAGTTTGCCCCAGTTCTGTCATTCGTGGGGTTCATTCTGAATGGTCTTTGATTGTAGGTGGACTATAAATCCCAGTAACTACAACTCCCAAATGCCAAGGTCTATTTCCCCCAAACTCCATCTGTGTTCCTATTTGGGCATATGGAATATTCATGCCAAGTGTGGTCCAGATCCATCATTGTTTGAGTCCATAGTGCTCTCTGGATGTAGGTGAACTACAACTCTCAAACTCAAGGTCAATGCCCACCAAACCCTTCTAGTATTTTCTGTTGGCCATGGGAGTCCTGTGTGCCAAGTTTGGTTCAATTCCATCGTTGGTGGAATTCAGAATGCTCTTTGATTATAGGTGAACTATAAATCCCAGCAACTACAACTCCCAAATGTCAAGGTCTATTTCCCTTACACTCCATCTGTGTTCATATTTGGGCATATGGAATATTCGTGCCAAGTTTGGTCCAGATCCACCATTGTTTGAGTCCACAGTGCTCTCTGGATGTGGGTGAACTACAATTCCCAAACTCAAGGTCAATGTCCACCAAACCTTTGTAGTATTTTCTGTTGGCCATGGGAGCCCTGTGTGCTAAGTCTGGCCCTATTCCATCATTGGTGGAGTTCAGAATGCTCTTTGATTGTAGGTAAACTATAAATCCCAGCAACGACAATTCCCAAATGACAAAATAAATTTTTTTGAGTGGAGGACATACATTGGGTTGTTAGGTGTCTTGTGTCCAAATTTGGTGTCAATTCCCCCAGTGGTTTTTGAGTTCTGATGGTATCACAAACAAACGTTACATTTTTATTTATATAGATATAGATGATATTTATAATCATTATGATATAATAATTGTAATGTTATATTGCCTTTAATATATATTATGATTTTATTTTATCACAATCATATTATATTGATAATAATATAATATATATACAATCATAATATAATATTTCTAATATATTATATTGTTGTTCATTCGTTCAGTCGTCTCCGACTCTTCGTGACCTCATGGACCAGCCTACGCCAGAGCTCCCTGTCGGCCGTTACCACCCCCAGCTCCTTCAAGGTCAATCCAGTCACTTCAAGGATGCCATCCATCCATCTTGCCCTTGGTCGGCCCCTCTTCCTTTTGCCTTCCACTTTCCCCAGCATAACTGTCTTCTCTAGGCTTTGCTGTCTCCTCATGATGTGGCCAAAGTACTTCAACTTTGTCTCTAGTATCCTTCCCTCCAATGAGCAGTCGGGCTTTATTTCCTGGAGGATGGACTGGTTGGATCTTCTCGCAGTCCAAGGCACTCTCAGCACTTTCCTCCAACACCACAGCTCAAAAGCATCGATCTTCCTTTGCTCAGCCTTCCCTAAGGTCCAGCTCTCACATCCGTAGGTTACTACAGGGAATACCATGGCTTTGACTAGGCGGATCTTTGTTGCCAGTCTGATGTCTCTACTCTTTACTATTTTATCGAGACTGGACATTGCTCTCCTCCCAAGAAGTAAGCGTCTTCTGATTTCCTGGCCACAGTCTGCATCTGCAGTAATCTTTGCACCTAGAAATACAAAGTCTGTCACGGCCTCCACATTTTCTCCCTCTATTTCCCAGTTGTCAATCATTCTTGTTGCCATAATCTTGGTTTTTTTGACGTTTAGCTGCAACCCGGCTTTTGCACTTTCTTCTTTCACCTTGATTAGAAGGCTCCTCAGCTCCTCCTCGCTTTCGGCCATCAGAGTGGTGTCATCTGCATATCTGAGGTTGTTAATGTTTCTTCCAGCAATTTTCACCCCAGCTTTGCATTCATCCAGCCCCGCACATCGCATGATGTGTTCTGCATACGAGTTAAAGAGGTTGGGTGAGAGGATGCAGCCTTGCCGTACGCCTTTCCCAATCTTGAACCAGTCTGTTGTTCCGTGGTCAGTTCTGACTGTTGCTACTTGGTCCTTGTACAGATTCCTCAGGAGAGAGACAAGGTGGCTTGGGATGCCCATCCCACCAAGAACTTGCCACAATTTATTACGATCCACACAGTCAAAGGCTTTAGAATAGTCAATGAAGCAGAAATAGATGTTTTTCTGAAACTCCCTGCCTTTCTCCATTATCCAACGGATATTGGCAATCTGGTCTCTCGTTCCTCTGCCTTTTCTAAACCCAGCTTGAACATCTATCAGGGGTGATTTGAATGCAATATTCCTGCTTCTTGGCAGAGGGTTGGACTGGATGGCCCATGAGGTCTCTTCCAACTCTTTGATTCTATGATCTGGCAACTCTCGCTCCATGTATTGCTGGAGTCTTCCTTGCAGGATCTTGAGCATTACCTTACTGGCATGAGAAATCAGGGCCACTGTACGGAAGTTGGAGCAGTCTTTCGCATTTCCCTTTTTTGGTATGGGGATATAAGTTGATTTTTTTCCCAGTCAGATGGCTATTCTTGTGTTTTCCATATTTGCTGGCATATGGCATGCATCACCTTGACAGCATCCTCTTTTAAGATTTTGAACAGTTCGGCTGGGATCCCGTCGTCTCCTGCTGCCTTGTTGTTAGCCATGCTTCTTGAGGCCCATTCAACCTCACTCCTCAGGATGTCTGGTTCTAATTCATTCACCACACCGTCAAAACTATCCTCAATATTACTATCCTTCCTATACAGATCTTCTGTATAGTCTCGCCACCTTCTCTTGATCTCTTCAGCTTCTGTTAGGTCTCTGCCATTTTTGTTTCTTATCATACCAATTTTTGCCTGAAATTTACCTCCAATGTTTCTAATTTTCTGAAAGAGGTCTCTTGTCCTTCCTATACAATCATAATATAATATTTCTAATCTATTATATTGCAATTAATATATTTATAATGTATTATTATTTTATATATAATCATTACAATATAGTGTGGCTTATGTATTACCTGTATTTTACTTTTCCCAAAACGACCGAAGGGGGGATTCGAACTCATAACTCTCTCCAGAGTGCAATTGAAACGTTCAAACGGCGCTGGAGTCCTCTTCCTCAAGGCGCATGCGCACAGTGACGGCCTCGTCGGATTCCTCCCCGCGTCAAGGCAGGAGAGAGAGAGAGGGAATAGTAGTTTGTGTTTGTGCGCATGCGTGGCTGCCAACGCGTGCATGCGCAGTGGAGTGCTCCTTCCCCGGGCGCCTAGAGAGGACGTCATCAGCCAAGGCGCTTCTCCTGCCTACTACTTCGTGCTTCCTTTGCCTCCATGGACGACGAGGAAGAGACCTACCGGCTGTGGAAGATCCGCAAGACCATCATGCAGGTCTTTCTCCCGCTTCATGGAGGGGTTTCATGCCTCTGCTGGGTTGGGCTCTGTGTTTATTGAGGATGTTGGTGTTTAATTCAGTTTTAAAATCTGTATAGATCCGGCCTGGGCAAACTTTCCGACTTGGGGACCGCATGCTCGGATCCCCTGCTAGGAGGACTGGCTTCCCGGGGATTGAAGGAAGGAAGGAAAGAGAGAAGGAAGAGAAGGACGAAAGGGAGGAAGGGAAGGATGGAAGGAGAAAGAAGGAAGAGAGGGAAGGAAGGAACGACAAAAGGGAAGGAAGGAGAAAGGGTGGAAGGGAAGGATGGAAGGAGAAAGATGGGAGAGAGGGAGGGAAGAGGGAAGGAAGGAAGGACAAAAGAGTAGAAGGGAAGTAGAAAGAGGGAGAGAAGGAAGGAAGGACGAAAGGCATGAAGGGAAGGATGTAAAGAGAGGGAAGGAGGGATGAAGGGAAGGAAGGAGAGAGGGAAGGAAGGAGGAAAGGGAAGGATGGAAGAAGAAAGAGGGAGAGAGGGAAAGAAGGAAAGACGAAGGGGAAGGAAGGAGGAAAGGGTGGAAAGGAAGGACGAAACAGAGGAAGGGAAGGATGGAAGGAGAAGGAGGGAGAGAGGGAAGGGGAAGGAAGGGTGGAAGGAAGGGAAGGAGGAAGGAAAAAGAGAAAGAAGGCAGGCTGAAAGTCTGAAAGGAAGGATGGAAGGAAAGGAAGGAGGAAGGAAAACAGGCTGAAAGGGTGAAGGGAAGGAAGTAAAGACAAAGGGGAAGGAAGTAGGAAAGGGTGGAAAGGAAGGACGAAAGGGAGAAAGGGAAGGATGGAAGGAGAAAGAGGGAGAGAGGGAAGGAGGGAGGAAAGGTGGAAGGAAGGGTGGAAAGGAAGGCTGGAATGGCACCTGTACGTTGGGAAGCCTACTCCCAGCTGGTATAAGAGCTTACCCCTTGCACCAGCCAAAACATGCCTGGGAAAAACAATGGGCATGGAATAGAAAGAAGAGAGAATACCAAGAGGAACTGGGATATGATCCTGACAATACTTACCTGACTGAGGGGGAAAGACTCGGAGCGATCTTTTTCCCAGCGGTAGGAGTGGGTCTGAACATCAGACAGATCAGGAGAATATCCGCCCAAATAGAATGCTTAGCCAATTCTTCAATCCATGGGTTGATAATGCTTCAAAGGGAAGTGGATTCCCTAGCAGGGATGTTAATGCAGCATAAACTGGCCTTAGATTACCTGTTGACCAAGCAGGGGGGTCTTTGTGTATGGCTAAATACCACCTGTTGTCACTATATCAACAAGTCAGGTCAGATTGAGGAAGATGTTGCTAAACTCCATGAGATTGTTACCAAGGTACGAGCTACCTACTCCCAAGCAGATGAAAATTGGTGGAATGGGCTAACTTCATGGTTACCAAGTTTTGGCTGGTTGAAAGGATTATTCTTGGGTATTGTTATGTTGATTTTTATATTCTTTTTAATGATAATGTGCTTTCCCTTCATCATGAAGATATGTCATAAATGTACCGCAAGTACAATTCCTACTTCACGTCAATTAGTGTTAGTTGCAAGAAGACCTGAATATTATAAAAATGTCATAACCAGATATTGATTTTGCTTCAGCTTCTGTATCTTCAGCTTTCGCAAAAGAAGAAAACGGGGGAGTGAAGGGGTGAATAGAGCTTATTAGGAAATTATTAGTGCCTATTGGGAAAAATGCTGAAAACTGTAAAAGCCAGGAAGAGTCTTGCCCTTTGCCATAGAAAGGGTGCAAGGACACGAGGGGAGACAGTTTTGGAAGAGAACAGGAAAGAACAAGATGCAGGGCTGAATGACAGGACGGGATGACATCCAAGGATCTGCAGTCATAACATGAGTACGAGACTCTGTATGTGGGTGAAAGGGCTCTGTCCTTGTAGAGTTGAAAGGGAAGGAGGTGAAAGAAGATGTTTTGAAAGGGAAGTTTGGAAGGGAGGTGGATCTGTTCATGACACGGCAGGAAAAGGGTATAAGAATCAGATTGAAAAGATCAGATGGCACAGGCAGCCTTTTGATAGACATCTGATTTGTCTCGCTGTTCTGTCTCAGTGCGGCCGCACTTGAAATAAAGGAATTTTTGGCTATTATCCCTATGGAGTCTGGCTGACTTTTTAAGATTCACCTTTAGGTTAAAAGGAAAGTTCCCTTCAGAAGGAAGGCTGGAAGGAAGGAAAAAGAGAAGGAAGGCAGGGTGAAAGGGTGAAGGGAAGGATGGAAGGAGAAAGGGGAGGAAGGAAAGAGGGAAGGAAGGACAGAAAAAAAGAGTAGGAAAGAAGGATGAAAGGGTGGAAGGGAAGGATGTAAGAAAGGAAGGAAAGAGAGATGGAAGAAAAGACAAAAGGAAGGTAGGAAGGAGAAAGAGGGAGAGAGGGAGGGAAAATTGGAAGGAAGGAAAGGAAGGAAGGGAAGTGAGAAGGAAGGAAGGACAAAAGGGTAGAAAGAAGGAAAGACTTTAGGGAAGGAAGAAAGGAGAAAGGGAGGAAGAGGGGAGGAAGGAAGCAGGGATGAAAGGGTGGAAGGAAAGAAAGGAGGGAGGGAGGAAGGAGAAATGAAAGAGAGAAGGAAGGAAAGGATGGTGAGAGAGGAAGGCCTGAGAAAACAGCCCAAGGGGCCGCATCCGCCCCCCCGGGCTTGAGTTTGGCCATACCTGCTAAAATATATATATTAGGTTTTAAGTTATATACATATTCTCTTTGGGAGAGATAAATCGAGATACACATAGTAATAATGATAATAATGGTTTCTATCTGTTTCCCTTTCTATTTTTCCTTCCGGTCCTTCCTGGAGGGCTGTACCCAGAAGGTGGAGCTGGGGGGGACTCCTGATCGACCCCCTGGCCATTTGCCAGTGGGATCCTTCAGGGTTACATCCTGACCCCCATGCTTTTTCGTATCTACATGAAACCGCTGGAAGAGATTATCCAGAGTTTTGGAGTTCGGTGTCAAATTTATGCCAATGACACCCATACATTTGATTGGATGAAGGCTAATAAGTTTAAAGTAAATCCAGACAAGACAGAGGTCAGTCCAAAGGCAGATCAGTGTGTGAGGTTATAGCCTGTACTGGATGGGGTCACACTCCCCCTGATGACACAGGTTTGCAATCTGGGGATGATCCTGGTGTCAGTGGTGGCCAGGAGCGCCTTTGCACAACTAAAACTTGTGCACCAGCTACACCCATACCTTGAGACACCAGATCTGGCCATGATAGTAGATGCTTTAGTCACATCCCATCTGGACTGCTGCAATACTCTCTACGTGGGGCTGCCTTTGAAGATACGAGGGTTATCTGGAAAGTAAGATTACAAGATTTTTTAATACAAAGAGTGAATATATTTTAATAAAATTTACATGGATTGTAGCCTTGGTATTACATTATTTTTCCATATAATCACCATTCAGTTCAATACATTTTGTCATCCATGGGATGAGTTTTTGATGCCAGTGTCATAGAAGTTTCCCTCCTCCTTTTTCAGCCAGTTCATCACTTTGATTTTCACCTTGTCGTTGTCAGTAAAGTGTTTTCCACCCAGGTGTCCCTTTGATTTAGTGAACAGATGATAGTCACTGGGTGTGAGATTGGGCCTGTGAGAGGGGTGGCTGAAAACATTCCAGCCAAAGGAAGTCAACCACTCCTACATTGCATGAATTCCCGCTTTTGGAATTCGCTGCCTAAGGAGATCAGGCAAGCCCCCCCCTAGCTGGTTTTAAGAAAGACCTGGCTCTTCCGTTGTGCTTTTGGAGAATGACCATTCAACCCATCTGGTTGTCTTAGTCTACAGCTGCCCTCAGAATAAAGCATCTTCCCATCCCTAAAATGGCTAAATCCCATGGTTCCTCCCTGTTGGCCTCCTTTCCTACAAATGCACTTTTATCCCTATCTCACCCAGGGTTTTAACTTTTTTAACATTTTACCTCACACATTTTGGCCCTCCCTCCGTGTTTGGTTTTAATATACTGTTTTATATTGTTGATTTTGTTATTTTATATTTTGTTATGATGTATTTTGTTACTGTGTGTTTATTATGTTGTATTATCTTGTGCTTGACCTCGTGTTAGCTGCACCGAGTCCCCTTTGGGGAGATGGTAGCGGGTTATAAATAAAGTGTATTATTATTATTATTATTATTATTATTATTATTATTATTATTATGAGCAGTGTGTGGGTGTGCATTGTCATGAAGGAGGCAGACTCCTGCCGTCAGCATCCCATGACATTTGTTTTGGATGGCTCTGCGAGGTTTCTTTATGGTCTCACAATATATTCCGCACTCATTTTGTTACATGATGTCTTGACATTATGTCCTCTCCATAAACATAAATGATTTCGCAATGAATCACAGTGGCGTTCATGCCCTGAGCATTTAGGTAGCGTGTTATAGCGTGAACTTCGCACTTGGAGGGAAACAGAATGAGGACACACACCTCTAACCTTCACCACAATGCTAGTCAATGAGCTCTTGACAACTGGCACTGCTCGTTCGCTTCCGCTGGCTTCCTGCTACATGGCAGTCATACCAACTTCCCGCGAGAAAATTCCCTGCGTGAACTACGTGCCTTGAAACCTTACTTTCTAGATAACCCTCGTATATATCAATCTACCTACCTACCTAAGTCATGACAATGCGCGTCCGCACACCACTCATGCAACACAAGAGTTGCTGACTTCATTTGGTTGGGATGTTTTAAGCCATCCCTCTCATAGCCCCGATCTCGCACCCAGTAACTCTTATCCTTTCACTAAACTGTAGGAACACCTGGGTGGAAAAACCTTTCCATTGATGACAAGGTTAAAATCGAAGTGACAAACTGGCTGAAAAAGCAGAGGGAAACTTCTATGACCCAGGCATCGAAAACCCATCCCACGGATGACAAAATGTATTGAACTGCATGGTGATTATGTGGGAAAATAATGTAATATCTATGCTACAATCCCATGTACGTTTTATTAAAACACATTCATTCTTTGAATTTTAAAAATTCTTGTAACCTTACTTTCCGGATAATCCTTGTAGATAGATCAAGATTTCTACTTTTGAAACTTTCAGGCTTTCAGGCTAAACAGACACATTCTTTCATCCCTTTCAATGGCTAGCTCTGCCATGACCGTGGCTACCTCGTAACCCAAGACGAGCTGGACCAGACGCTGGAGGAGTTCAAGGCCCAGTTTGGCGACAAGCCCAGCGAAGGTCGGCCCCGGCGCACCGACCTCACCGTGCTGGTCGCCCACAATGACGACCCTACCGACCAGATGTTTGTCTTTTTCCCTGGTGAGTGTCTCCTTCAGGTCGCAGAGTGGATAAAGCTTCAGGTTGGACAAATGAATGATAGGCCTGATAATGTGTTTTTTAAATATTCAGAGGAGCCGAAGGTCGGGATCAAGACCATCAAGATGTACTGCCAGCGCATGCAAGAGGAGAACATCACCCGGGCACTCATTGTGGTCCAGCAGGGCATGACGCCATCCGCCAAACAGGTTCTGACATCTATGTGGGATGAAGGGAGGGTGCCCATTCTATTATAATAATAATAATTATTATTATTATTAGCTAGTAATAATATTATTATTACTAGCGCTGCCCGGGTTATTTGAGAAAGGCATTGTGTGCCAAGGTTGGTCTTTATCAGTTATTTCAGTGGCTCGCAGAGGTCTCAGGAAGTTAGTGAAGGTACTGCGAGTCCCATCATCTGTGGTTCATCCTCCTCCAAACTGCACCAGGATGGAGAGTGGGTCCTGGGGGCTCTGTGTCCCAAGTTTGGTCTTGATCGGTCATTAGATGAGGGTTACAACAGTCTTGGGGAGTGAGTGGAGGTACTTGAAGTCCCATCATCCGTAGTCTGTTCTCCTCCAAACCTCACCAGAATTTTGAGTTGGCCATGGGGGCTCTCTGTGCCAAGTTTGGTCTTTATTGGTATTTGGATGAGGGTTGCAGTGATATCAGGAATTGAGCAAAAATACTGCAAGTCCCATCATCCATCTCCAAATTTTCCAAACTGCACCAGGATGTAGAGTTGGTCATGCGGGCTCTGTGTGTGAATTGTGGTTCTGATCCATCATTGTTGGCAGTTGTAATGGTCTCAGGAAGGGAGTGAAGGTATTGCAAATCCTATCGTCCATGGTGCATCCTCCTCCAAACCGCAGCAGGATGTAAAGTGCATCATGGAGACTCAGTGTGCCAAGTTTGGTCTTTACCGGTAATTGGATGAGGGTTGCAGTGGTCTCAGGAATTGAGCGAAGGTACTGCAAATCCCATAATCCATGGTACATCCCTGGCCAAACCACACCAGGGCGTAAAGTGGGTCATGAGAGGTCTATGTGCCAAATTTGGTCTAGATCAGTCATTGGATGAAGGTCACAGCGGTCTCAGAAAGTGAGTACTGCAAGTCCCATCATCCATGGTCCATCCTCCTCCAAACTGCAGTAGGATGTAGAGTGAGTGAAGGTATTGCAAATCCCTCAGGCCCTTTCCTTTCTCTTCTCATCCACTTGAGAATGTTAGAATGTTTTTGTTTTTTTGTTTTTTGTTGTGTCAGGAGCGACTTGAGAAACTGCAAGTCGTTTCTGGTGTGAGAGAATTGGCCGTCTGCATGGACGTTGCCCAGGGGACGCCAGGATGTTTTGATCTTTTACCATCCTTGTCATCTGCAGTCCTGCCAGCACAGGGTTTAACCCTTTGGCCAATCAGAAACCATATGCAAATTTCCTTTCCCCTCTCAGCCACTTGAGAGTTTTTGAATGTTTTGGCTGGCCGATCAGAGGCATTATGCAAATTGTACCACAGTGGGAGCCAATCAGAAAGCTGCCACATACTCCTACCTCCGCCACACACATACATACATACATACACTGCATTGTGTGGCAAAGGTGTTCTTTATTAATTATCAGTTAGTGAAGGTACTGTGAATCCCATCGTGCATGGTCCATCCTCCTCCAAACAGCTCCTGGATGTAGAATGGGTTATGGTGGCTCTGTGTGCCAAGTTCGATCTTACTCTGTCATTGGTGAGGGTCACAGTGATCTCATGAAGTGTGTGAAGGTACTGCAGGTCCCATCATCCATGGTCAATCCTCCTTCATACCACAACAGGATGTGGAGTGGATCATGGGGCCCTGTGTGCCAAGTTTAGTCTAGATCAGTCATTGGATGAGGGTCGCAGTAGTCTCAGAAAGTGAGTTAAGGTACTGCAAGTCCCATCATCCGTAGGTCCTCCTCCCTAAACTGCACCAGGATGTAGAGTGGGTCATGGGGGCTCTATGTGCCAAGTTTGGTTTTTATCAGTCTTTGTTGGGGGCCGCAGTGTTCTGTGGAAACCGAATGGTTGGAAAGTACTACACATCCCATCATCCATTGTCTGCCCTCCACGAAACCTCACCAGGAACTAAAGGGGGTCATGGGGGTTATGTGTACCAAGTTTGATCTTCATCGGATGAGGGTCGCAGCGGTCTCGGGAAATGAGTGGAGGTACTTGAAGTCCCATTATCCATGATCCGCCCTCCTCCAAACCACAGTAGGAAGTAGATTGGGTTATGGGGGCTCTGTGTGCCAAGTTTGGCCTTTATCGGTCTTTGTTGGGGGTCACAGTGATCTCTGGAAGTCGAAGGGGTTATGGTGGCTCTGTGTGCCAAGTTCGATCTTACTCTGTCATTGGTGAGGGTCACAGTGATCTCATGAAGTGTGTGAAGGTACTGCAGGTCCCATCATCCATGGTCAGTCCTCCTTCATACCACAACAGGATGTGGAGTGGATCATGGGGGCTCCGTGTGCCAAGTTTAGTCTAGATCAGTCATTGGATGAGGGTCGCAGTGGTCTCAGAAAGTGAGTTAAGGTACTGCAAGTCCCATCATCCGTAGGCCCTCCTCCCTAAACTGCACCAGGATGTAGAGTGGGTCATGGGGGCTCTATGTGCCAAGTTTGGTTTTTATCAGTCTTTGTTGGGGGCCACAGTGTTCTGTGGAAACCGAATGGTTGGAAAGTACTTCACATCCCATCATCCATTGTCTGCCCTCCACCAAACCTCACCAGGAACTAAAGGGGGTCATGGGGTTTATGTGTGCCAAGTTTGATATTCATCGGATGAGGATCTCAGTGGTCTCGGGAAATGAGTGGAGGTACTTGAAGTCCCATTATCCATGATCCGCCCTCCTCCAAACCACAGTAGGAAGTAGATTGGGTTATGTGGGCTCTGTGTGCCAAGTTTGGCCTTTATCGGTTTTTGTTGGGGGCCACAGTGGTCTCTGGAAAACGAAGGGGTTGAAAGTACTACGAATCCATTATCCTTTGCCGTCCTCCCCCATACCTCACCAGGATGTACAGGGGGTCATGGGTGTTATGTGTGCCAATTTTGGTCCAGGTCCGCTGCTTGTGCAAGTCTCTGTGTCCTGTGAAAGTGGGAGCCAATCAGAAAGCTCCACATACACTTCTTCTGCCCTCCGCATACATACATACAAACAAACATTCACTTTTATTATATAGATAGATATAGATAGATATAGATTATTATTATTATTATTATTACTACTACTACTGTATTATTATTACTAGTAAACCCCATTTTCCATTCTTCCTTTCTCTCCAGTCCCTGGTAGACATGGCGCCTAAGTACATCCTTGAACAATTCCTTCAGCAGGAACTTTTGATCAACATCACTGAGCATGAGGTGAGAAGGGGTGAAAAATCCAAGCAGATGTTCCATATGTAGTATTAAGAGTTGGAAAATACATATTTCGACAGGTTGAGTTCGAATTTCACAGACCTGCTAATGCAGGTTGAGCCCTGTCTCAAAAATTATCTCTGATTTCCTGACCATCGAAGGCAGCACCTGATATCAGTCAAGGTCCTATAGAGCAATCAAGACTTTCTGTATATATTTCAGATTTCAATATTAATGTAAAAATACGTAGTATGATTTTACACTCAAGTAAAATAAACATTAAATATTAAATAACCAGAAAAATAAATTAAGGTGTAAACACTAATCTGGAATCTGCTATTGCAACACATCCAATGAAGTGGTTTAAAACCAATATAAACAAAGATTAGGACTAAGCACGTTGAGAAACACTGTTCTGTGTAATCCAGATTGTGTGGGTTAGCGACTATAGCTACTGTGGGGGGAAAGAGCATGGATTGTGTATTATTGTGTTGTGAATCACTCTCATTCCCCTGGATAGTTTTCCAAACCCTGTGCTTGGCTCATCTCATATTCCTCTTGCCTCTACAGCTTGTTCCCGAGCACGTAGTCATGACCAAAGAAGAGGTGACAGAGCTGTTGGCGCGATAGTATCCTTTTTTTTGCCTCCCCAAAATGGTTGTCCTTCATGTGTCAACAAAGGGAGGAAGCTAAAGGCTCTTTCAGGGCGCTGTGTTTCTCCCCAAACTCCAGCTCTAACTTAGTTGTGAAGTTAGGGTTCAAGATGATGTCAGAAGGAGCCTTCTTGCGGTTTAGATCTTAACCTTCCTATTTGGGAAGGCCCTTTTTGTGTTAGTCTTTTCCTCAACCCTTCCAACTAGCAAGCTGAGAGAGAACCAGCTTCCTCGGATACAAGCAGGAGACCCTGTGGCGCGCTACTTTGGGATCAAGCGAGGACAGGTAAAGCCCCATTGAGAACAGAGTTGGCTTCCATCTGCATTTGGTTGGACTTTATAGGCAGCAAGATGCCAATGTTGGTGGGCATTTTGGCTCAAGGTGCTAAAACTGTTTCTGGTCCCTGTTGTTTCAGTTGAAAGCTGGAGCCAGGACTCCTTTCGGTTTGATTTATTTATTTATTTGTCAGAAGCAAATTGAGAATATAATTATCTATATATATAAAATCCAAAAGGGTGTTATTAGGGACCGCAAAACGCGAAAACCCCCAGACGAAAAATCACCAAACTTGGCGTACACATACCTCAAACCACAAGGTATGCACAACACTCATCACAAATCAAAACAACATTACAACAAACTCACAATCACAGAAACAAACAGAGCATGCGCAGAGCTGTCCCGGCGCACGCACATGGCCGGACCACGCCCCCTCTGCGGAAGCCATGCCCTTCCGTTTGCCGCCCCGCCCCTACCCGCCCATACGCCATCCTTCCCTCCTCCTCCTCCCCCGCCCATGCCCCTCCGAGACAGCCACGCCCCCACCCTCCGCCGCCCCGCCCCAGTGGCTGATCGATTGTGTAAATGTTAAATGTTGATGGAACAAGCATGCTTCCCTGAGGCAGGGCATTCTTCTGTTTTTGCCATCTGCTTCTCTGATTAGGTCTCATTAGGAAACCAAATCGGTACCATTCAAAGCCACAATAATGGACCTCTTCTAGTCTGATTAGAAAGCCAAATTGGTATGATTAGGAGCCCAAATGTATACATGGACTCCTTTTGGTACGATTCAAAAGCTGAATGTGGTTCGATTAGATGAGTGGTTCTCAATGTGGGTCACCAGGTGTTTTGGCCTACAACTCCCAGAAATCCCAGCCAGCTTACCAGCTGTTAGGATTTCTGGGAATTGAAGACCAAAACATCTGGGGACCCACAGCTTGAGAACCACTGGATTAGATGCTCAAAAAAAGGACTTCTTTGGCACTGGGATTTATAGTTCATCTGCAATCACTGAACACTCTGAACTCCACCGATGATGGACCTGGTCCAAACTTAGCACACAGAACCCCATGACTAACTCAACCTACTGGAGGGGTTTGAGGAGTCTGACTCGCCATAGTGGGAGTTGTAGTTCACCCTGCAGCCAGAGAGCACATTGAAGCTCACCAATGATTCATGTAGAGTAAATTTGCCCAACATAACAAACTTTAAGTACTGATAAAGAGTTTTTCGGTGTTAGCCTGGCATGATGTGAGTTGTAGTTCACTCACAACCTTATGCATTTTGTATAATTAAAAATTGACTTTTTCAAATAACTCAGGAAATGCCAGGGACCCAAACTAGTGTGTGTGCGTGTATATATATATGTCTTATCCTCTTTTTTCCAGGTGGTGAAGATCATCCGTCCCAGCGAGACGGCCGGCCGGTACATCACTTATAGGCTGGTGCAATAGTAGTTTTGTCAGGTATTTTGGACTCGTCTGCCTCAGTCTTCCGTTCCCACTTTTACCTGACTTTGCAATACCAGAATGGGCAAATTGTAGCCGACAAGTGACTATTTTGGGCAGCTCTTGGAACCTTTTTGCCCAGTCATGCTGGAGAACCTAGAGCTTACCTTTTTGGAGTTTTCCTGACTCAGGTAAAAGGGCCATACTCTCATCCCGATGGTGCCTTTTGTTATCTTCCATCTAGTTTGACCGCTTCCTTCTGGAGATGACCGCCTGGCTTGTCTAACCGCCATAATACCAGATTGACCTCTCTGTCTTCCCAGCATGGCTCTTGACACCTTGGGAATCCCAAAGACTCTTGAAAGGGTTGCCCCAGTCAATGCCCTGCCATTCTCTCTATGCTCAGCCATCTTTTCTAGGTGAAAATGGGACTCGCTCTAAATGGACACTAGGGTTTGAAACCTGAAATCCGGAAAGCTTCCTCTCCAATGCAACTGCTGTAATAAAGGTTTAGGATGTTTTGTTTTCAATCTGTGGGTTCCTCATTTCGCCTTTGAGAGGAAGGTGGGCGCATTCATGTCTGTGAGTCTGGCAGAAATTAGGAACAACTTGCTGCGAAAGGAACTCTCTACTTTTGGGTTCTTTAAAATCAAGTTTTCTTGGAGAATCTTTCATGCTTTGGGTGTAGGTTCCTGTGGGGCAAGAAGGGTTGGACTAGATATCTACTGAGGTTCCCTTCTAGCTCTGTGATTCTGAGACTTCTCTTATGAGAGAAGGAGAGTGGGCTAGATGACCTCTGGGGGTCCCTTCTAGCTCTGATTCTAAGACCTCTCTTATCAGAGAAGGAGGATGGACTAGATGGCCTCTGGGGGTCCCTCCTAGCTCTATGATTTTGAGACTTCTCTTATCAGAGGAGGGTGGACTAGATGGCCTTTGGGGGTTCCTTCCAGCTCTTGATTCTCTCACGTCAGAAAAGGGGGTTGAACTAGATGGCCTTTGGGGGACCCTTCTAGCTCTGATTCTAAGACCTCTCTTATCAGAGAAGGAGGATGGACTAGATGGCCTCTGGGGATCCCTTGTAGCTCTGTGATTTTGAGACCTCTCTTATCAGAGGAGGGTGGACTAGATTTCATCCTAGATTTCGTGTGTTTCCTCCACCACAGACATCCTAGTGTTTCTGACTCTCTCAGTTGGTGAGAAGTTTCCATGACACCACCCATTGCCTTTCCCATAACCCCTTCCTATTCTTTTCTATAGCACACAGCAAACAGAGGAATTGATAAGCAACTGAACATACTGGAAGGGTTTGGGGAGAGTTCACAATGATTTATAGGAGTTGTAGATACTGGGATGTATAGTTCACCCACAATCTAAGAGCACTGAACTCCACTAACAATGGACCTGGAACTAACTTGGCACACAGAACCATACCATTTTGAGACCTCTCTTATCAGAGAAGGAAGGTGGACTAGATTTCCTCCTAGATTTCGTGTTTCCTCTACCACAGACATCCTAGTGTTTCTGACTCTCAGTTGGTGTGACGTTTCCATGACACCACCCATTGCCTTTCCCATAACTTGGCACACAGAACCATACCATGACCAGCAAACCATACTGGAGGTCTTTGGAGGGATTTATAGGAGTTGTAGTTCACCTACATCTAGAGCGCACTATGAACCCAACAAGGATGGATCTGAACCAAACTTGGCATGCATACCCGATACCCCCAAATTTGAATACTAGTGGGTTTTGAGGGGAATTGGCCTGAACATTTTGGAGTTGTAGGTACTGGCATTTTAGTTCACCTGCAATCAGCGAGCACTCTGAGCACCACCAAAGATGGAATTGGATCACACTTGGCAAACAGAGTGCCCATGACCAGCAAAAAATACTGGATGTCTTTGGGGGAAATTCACCTTGACTTGAGGGAGTTGTAATTCACCTACATCCAGAGCACACAGTGAAGCCAAACACCGATGGATCTGGACCACACTGAGCACACAGACCTGACATGCCAAAGTTTGAATACTGGAGGGGTTTGGGGGGAACTGATCTTCCTTTCTGGGAGTTGTAGTTCACCCACAACCAGGGAAACTGTGACCTCCACCGATGATGGACTGGGACCAAACTTGGCACACTGAACCCGCATGACTAACTCAACCTACTGGAGGGGTTTGAGGACAGACTCACCATAGTGGGAGTTGTAGTTTACCCTCCAGCCAGGGAGCGCACTGAACCCCATCCATGATGCATCCAAAGCACATTTGCCCAACATAAAGTACTGATGGAGTTTCTCATAGGCATGATGTGAGTTATAGTTCACCCACAACCTTATGCATTTTGGGCAATTAAAAAACTGACTTTTTCAAATAACCCGGGCGACGCTAGGTACCCAAGCTAGTATACATATAAAATAAAGTGTTGACTTTTATTTCCAAACGGCTCTTAATACATAAGTCTTTTGCAGCATGATGTACATTGGCTCAGAACGGCCTAAAACAAGGCACATAGCTAAAAGACAGAATAACATCTATACAGATCATTAAAAATCATGAGGTTTGTGCACACAATCCTTTGCAAATAGGAAATGCGACGCTGAGTACCGTTCCAAGCTAAGCTCCTCAAAGATTAGCTCCTCAAGCTATATATATATGTATGTGTGTGTGTGTGGAAGGGAAAAAGGAAGAGGGGCCGACTAAGGGCAAGATGAATGGATGGCATCCTTGAAGTGACTGGCTTGACTCTGAAGGAGCTGGGGGTGGTGACGGCCGACGGGGAGCTCTGGCATGGGCTTATCCATGAGGTCACAAAGAGTTGGAAACGACTGAACGAATGAACAACAACACGTGTGTGTGTGTGTGTATATGTGTGTGTGTGTGTGTGTATTGATGGTTTCATGCACAACCTTCCTTTGAAAATACGAAAGGAAAGTCAATCTGATTCTCCATTAAAATACCCCTAATATGATCTTAGCTCAACGGGACCCTCCATTAAAGTATTCCTAATATGATTCAAATATAATAACATAGCCCATTCTCCCTCTAGTTTTTTTGTTTTTGCTGCAAGAGAAATAAAACCAAAGACATTGGCGAGGACCCCAAAGATCATCTAGTCAGACCTCATTAAAATATACCTAATATAATTCAAATGTAGTATGATGTGTCTGTGATTAATATTCTGTAGTCCTTACATGTGTGTGTGTGCATGTGTGATATGATAAAGATCTAGTCAATGCAGAGTTTGTGCTGTGGGATATAATGGGATATAGGCCTATTTGTAAAGGTAACTCAAGCAACCAGAAACAACTGATCTGGAAAGCCTCGTGGGTACCGGTTAACTGGGAGTCTACATATTTCAATTGACATATGCAAACATTGTGAAGAAAGGAGACTTAAAGGGACCTTCAGGCTATATCTTATGATTCCAAGACCTCCCTTGTCAGAAAAGGGGTTTGGACTAGATGGCCTTTTGGGGAGGATCCCTTCTAGCTCTATGCTTCTATCTCTATTGTCAATGCAATGTTTTTTGTTTGGACTGGGTCTCATCCCCAAAAGATCTCAGTACCGGAAATACCCAACGCAAGAATACGATGACATGTTAGGTGGCCAGTGAAATGTGCTGGGAGGCCACTAGCCAAGTATCTCGTCTCTCCCAAAGACAGAGTCTTCCTCCGCATCTCTTCCCTGCGGCACCGAGACGTCCTCAGACTCCGAATGGCTCCGGGCGCCTTCCTCGTCGGCAGACGGTGTTTCCTCATCGGCGCTGGACTTGCTGTGCCGAGCTGTGCGGGCCGGCGGGTCTCCTTCAGTGTTGTCGTCCTCATCCGAATCCGAGTCGATGAAGCGAGCACTCGATTCTGCACAAGGGAAACAAAGAATGGTCGTCTTGGGATCGAACACAAACACATGGTGTGATGTGGCAGCTAGAAAGGCGAAAGCGATTCTAGGCTGCATTTAGAGGCAGGAAGTGATCGTCCCACTGTTCTACTTTGACCAGGTCTCATTTGGAATTATAATAATAATATAAATAATAAACCTTTATTTGTACCCTGCTACCATCTCCCGGAGGACTTGGTGCGGCTTACAAGAGGCCGAGCCCAAATACATCAGTAAAAACACAACAACAACAACAATACAATAAAATGAACTCAAAACAAAGCAATAAACATTAACGAAACAGTTTACTGGAGCATGAAAGGAATCGGTTAATGTGTGTGTGTCAACTGTAAAATATAATACATGAAACCGATTGGTTGGGAAATGCCCAGGGCACAGGCTGAGCCTGGTACTTTTGGATACTGTTACATTTTTGTTCAAGCTTGAGCTATGCAGGTGTACAGAGAAGAAAGAAGCAGAGAGAGTTTGGAGTGTGTTTTCTCTTCATGAGCTGCTGAAGGAGTTTATCCACATGGACAAAGACCATTTTAAATCTCTCACAAAAGGACATTATGTGAGTTGATGCAACTGATCACATTGTACATATGTTGTTCTGAACTACGAAGAGTAAACTATTTTTTCTTTACTGTTCACTTGCATAGCATATTTTTCTTTCTCTGGCAAGGCAGTGTGTGGGCTAATCAAATGTGAATTATACATGGTTTATTTAACATCACACCACGCAGTTCAAAGCTGGAAAGGTATCCGTGCCAAAAGTTTGGAAGGGAAGAGCTACCAATAAGGAGCCAACTGAGAAGGGAGAAAGTGGGACAGCGGAGGATCCGGACAAAGGCACGGATCCGTCTCACCTTCGTGAAGTGCGGCCTCATCCGGGTCCGGCGTTGACACGAGGTCCGGCGTCCCATCGTCCTGGAAGCGGGAGACAAAATGGGTGAGGCTAAGACTGAGTATTTGAGAAGATGATCCCATTGAGGAGCAGGCAAGCTTGCCTTCTGCGTCTCCAGAGGAGCCATCAGCAAGAAAAGTGACCCCACCTCCACAGTTGGGAGAACCTAAGAACTGTTCATACTGTGTGTTCCTGCCTGGTCAAATGGGGTTGGACTAGATGGCTCTTGTGGTCCCCAACAATAGGATTTGACACCACAGAGCCCTACAAAAGCTTCCACTCACCTGGTTCCCTGTCACTTCCTCTTCTTCCTCTTCTTCCTCTTCCAAGCCAACCGCAAGTGCCGGGGACGTCTCGAAGATGTCAGGGTAGAAGATGATGAAGGCCTCAATGATGCGGGCCTGGTGGGGATAGTCCACCAAGGAGGAGAGGGAAATGGTGGCCTCGGTGGGCCGGGGGCGCATCAAGGTGGGGCCAAAGACAATGCCCAGGTTGCCAGGGGTCATCTTGTTCTCTCCCTCGGCAGCCACGATCCTGGGAAACAAAGGCAGAAATGCATTGTTTGAACGGGAATGTTTTGGGGGGAGAGGTCAAATAGGGTTGAGGCACAGAAGGAAGGGAGCGCTCACCTTCGCAAGTGCTGGACGAGGAAGCGCAAGGTGGCCCTGTTCTCAGCTGGCAGTTCCTTGGCCAGCAGCTCCCGCAGCTTGGACACAAGCGCCAGCACAGCCGGGTCGGTCTCGGGCCCCTTGTTGACCATTTCGGCAGCGTTTTTCCCTCCCTGGAGGCTCTCCTTGGCCAACCCCATCAGGGCATTGTACATCCGGAAGGGCAGGATGGGCTCTGGCAGCTGGAAGGCAAGGAAGGAGTGGCAGCAGTGGCTTTGCAAGGCCTTTTTCCACCTTCTCTGGATATCGGAGGGGCTCCCTGCTGTCCCTTCTTTCTCATTCTTTGACCTCATCCCTTTCCTCCTTTCCAATCCCTCCCTTCCTTCCCTCCATTACTTTCTTCCCTTTCCTTCTCCTACTTCAACCATTCCTTCCTTCCTTCCTTCCTTCCTTCCTTCCTTCCTTCCTTCCTTCCTTCCTTCCTTCTTTCCTTCCTTGCCTCAGTTACTTTCTTCCCCTTCTCCTACTTCAACCTTTCACTCCCTTCTTTCTTCCCTTACCCTCATACTTTCAGCACTTTCCTATTTCTTCCTGCCTACCTTTGCTCCTTTCTTTTTTTCTACCTTTCCCACTTTCCTATCCCTCCTTCCCTTACCTCCTTTACTTTCTTCCGCCTCTTCTCCTACTTCAACCTTTCGTTCCCTTCTTTCTTCCCGTCCCCTCATACTTTCCTCCCTTTCCTATCTGCTTACTGTTGCTCCTTCCTTCTTTCTTTCCTTCCTTCCTTCCTTTCTTCTCATACTTCCCCCCTTTCCTATCCCTTCCTCCCATGCCTCCTTTATTCTTCTCCCTCTTTTTCTACTTCAACCTTTCGTTCCCTTCTTTCTTCCCTTCCCATCATACTTTCCCTACTTTCCTATCTCTTCCTTCCTACCTTTGCTCCTTCCTTCCTTCCTTCCTTCCTTCCTTCCTTCCTTCCTTCCTTCCTTCTCATGCTTCCCCCCTTTCCTATTCCTCCCTCCCCTCCTTTACTTTCTTCCCCCTCTTCTCCTACAACAACCTTTAATTCCCTTCTTTTATCCCTTCTCCTCATACTTTCTCCCCTTTCCTATCTCTTCCTGCCTACCTTTGCTCTTTTCGTTTTTTCTTTCCTTACCCTAATACTTTCTCCACTTTCCTATCCCTCCCTCATCTCCCTTCCTTCCCTCCCCCTCTCAAGCTCTATTTCAACCTTTCATTATCTTCTTTCTTCCCTTCCCTTCCTACTTTCCCCCCTCTCCTATCCATCCCTCATCTCCCTTCCTTCGCTCCCCCTCTCTTCTACTTCAACCTTTATTTCCCTTCTTTCTTTGCTTCCCCTCATACTTTCCCCCTTTCCTATCTCTTCCTGCCTTCCTTTGCTCCCTCCTTCCTTCCCCTTCCCCTCATACTTCCCCCTTTTCTATCCCTCCCTCCTTCCCCTCCTTTACTTTCTTCCCCCTCTTCTACTTCAACCCTTCTTTCCCTTCTTTCTTTCCTTCCCCTCATAGCATTTCCCCCTTTCCTATCTCCTCTTGCCTACCTTTGCTCCTTCCTTCCTTCCTTCCTTCCTTTCTTTCTTTCGTCCTTTCCCCTCATACTTCCCTCTTTCCTATCCCTTCCTTCCTCTCCTCCTTTACTTTCTTGGATGAATAGGTAGATAGGTAAGATTGATGGATGGATGGATGGATGGATGGATAGATAGATAGATAGATAGATAGATAGATAGATAGATAGGGTGTCTTCTCTATAATAGGATAACCGCATATACGCAATCAGATACCTTGGGGATGGGACCCAAGGTATAACTGCAGTTCCATGGACAAAAGCTTGAAAGTAATTTTAGACCATATCTTTTTCATGGCTCAGCGGAGCTGCCTGAAAGCGAAGGTGCCACCCTCTCGACCTCTTACCTGCCGCAGATAGAGCTTCAGGACATTGCTGATGTCGTGTGGAGAAGCCTGGGACAGCTCCACCAGCTCTTTCCCGTTCTCAAAGGCCTGGCAGAGCTTCTCCACCCGGGTTTTCACCCCGTTGACGCGATAGATGCCCTGCAAAGGGGGGAAGACACAAATCAACACGGATCTGGAGGAACACTGCCCAGCTTCATTGCTCAGAGGCTTCGGCACCTCTTGACATGAGTCAACAGTGTGATGCAGCCACTCAAAGGCAGCTCTAAAGACCAATGCAATTCTCAGCTGCATCAATCGGAGTCTAGTGGCTCGATGGAGGGATGTCACATCCTACTCTTCGACTTTGGGCCCTTCCAGTTTGAGGGTTCTGTGATTCGTTGGGAAGGCAGCCCAACCCTCAGGCTCACCTTGGTCCTGGTGGCCCGCTTCTCAATCTCCAAGACGCACTTTTGGACGATGAAGGGGATGCCGTCGGGGCTGGAGCCGGAGGCCTGCAGGAAGTCCTGGCCAAAGAGCTGGAGCTTGCCCCGGAGCTTCTTGTGGCCGCACTGGATGGCCAGAGTCTCCAGGCACTTTTTGTGGCAGGCCAAGTAACACTGCGGAGAGAAAGAAAGAAATTAAGAAGAGAAAGAGATGTATTTATTTAGTGTGTCAGAAACGAATTGAGAATACAGTTATAATGTGTAAAAAACCACAATTTGGCATGATACTAAATTTGAGTCCCCCCAGGGGTGAGAAAGGCATTATATATAAATACTGTAAATAAATAATAAAAATAAATGCCCTTTGACCAGAAGCTGGCCATTTGGAGTGTCTCTAGCGTTGTTGTGAGAAGGTCCTCCATTGTGCATGTGGCAGGGCTCAGACTGCATTGTAGCAAGTGGTCTGTGGTTTGTTCTTTGCCGCACTCGCATGTTGTGGACTCCACTTTGATGCCCCATTTCTTAAGGTTGGCTTTGCATCTCATGGTCTGTTCAGCGCTTTCCAAGTTTCTCAGTCTTCTATGTGCCCAGGAGAGAGTTACTCATCTGGTCTCAGCCACTGTTTGAGGCTCCGAGTTTTAGCCTGCCACTTTTGGACTCTTGCTTGCTGAAGTGTTCTTGTGAGTATCTTAGGAAGCTACGAGGGGTATTTTTTAAGTAAGATCCGTTGGAACATAAGTACACAACGAAAGTTTATTTCAAAAAAGTAAATTTACTTTCAGAAAGTACAAACTTCACTCTATTTTTCGACATAGTTGCCAAGTTTGTTCAAACACTTATCATACCTCTGAACCAATTTTAAAATACCCTCTTCATAAAAACTCCGATAACCAAATCATCTGTAATCAAAGACGAGCGACCGAAGCGGTCCTCATCATGGACGTTGTCCTGGCCATCTTTGAATTGTCGTACCCACTTACGCACTTTGCTTTCACTCATAACAGTATCACCGTACACTTCACAAATCTGTCGATGAATTTCTGCAGCAGGCAGGTTCCTTGCTGACAAAAACCGTATCACTGAGCGAACCTCACATGCGGAGGGTGAGTTGATAGTCTTAAACATTTTAAAAGCACAGAACAGAACCGTACAGGTTAGCTACAGAGCAGAAACCGAGCACAGTTGTTCCCGAGGCATGCCGGTACACGACGCACGCGCTCGTTGCGGTATGCACGCGAACTACTCGTGTCTACAACAAAACGGACCTTACTTTAAAAATACCCCTCGTATTTATTTATTTAAGTCGTTTGCTGGTTGATATCCGAACAGAGGATGGGCTGGAGATGACGCTGCCACCTGGTTCTTGCATTGCTGGCTGCTACTTCCTGGTGGATGTCAAGTGGTGCAATACCAGTTAAGCAGTATAATTTCTCCAGCAGTGTGGGGCATAGACATCCTGCGATAATGCAGCATGTCTCATTAAGAGCCACATTCACTGTTTTAACGTGGTGAGATGTATTCCACACTGGGTATGCGTATTCAGCAGCAGAGCATCAAAGAACAAGGGCAGAAGTCTTCACTGTGTCTGGTTGTGATCCCCAGGTTGTGCCAGCCAGCTTTCATACGATGTTATTTCTAGCACCCACTTTTTGCTTGATATTCAAGCAAAAAGTATATTGTAAGTCAGAGAATGATCCAGGGTAACTCCCAGGTATTTCGGTGTGCAGCAATGTTCCAGTGGGATTCCTTCCCAGGTAATCATCAGAGTTCAAGATGCTTGTCTGTTATTAAGGTGAAAAGCACACACCTGCATTTTAGATGGATTAGGAATCAGCTTGCTTTCCCTGTAATAGGCAGAAAGAGCAGCAAAGCATTGGAGAGCTTCTGTTCAACCATTTCAAAACTCCCTGGCTTGAGCGGTGGTGGCATGATCGTCAGCATAGATGAAGCTCTCTGTCCCTTCTGGCAGTGCCTGATCATTTCATAGAATCATAGAATCAAAGAGTTGGAAGAGACCTCATGGGCCATCTCAGTCCAACCCCCTGCCAAGAAGCAGGAATATTGCATTCAAATCACCCCTGACAGATGGCCATCCAGTCTCTGTTTAAAAGTTTCCAAAGAAGGAGCCTCCACCACACTCCAAGGCAGAGAGTTCCACTGCTGAACGGCTCTCACAGTCAGGAAGTTCTTCCTCATGTTCAGATGGAATCTCCTCTCTTGTAGTTTGAAGCCATTGTTCCGCGTCCTAGTCTTCAAGGAAGCAGAAAACAAGCTTGCTCCCTCCTCCCTGTGGCTTCCTCTCACATATTGATACATGGCTATCATATCTCCTCTCAGGCCTTCTCTTCTTCAGGCTAAACATGCCCAGCTCCTTAAGCCGCTCCTCATAGGGCTTGTTCTCCAGACCCTTGATCATTTTAGTCGCCCTCCTCTGGACACATTCCTGCTTGTCAATATCTCTCTTGAATTGTGGTGCCCAGAATTGGACAGAATATTCCAGGTGTGGTCTAACCAAAGCAGAATAGAGGGGTAGCAAGACTTCCCTAGATCTAGACCAGTGCTTCTCAACCTTGGGTCCCCAGATGTTTTTGGCCTACAACTCCCAGAAATCCCAGCCAGTTTACCAGCTGTTAGGCCAAAACATCTGGGGACCCCAGGTTGAGAACCACTGATCTAGACACTATGCTCCTATTGATGCAGGCCAAAATCCCATTGGCTTTTTTTGCTGCCACATCACATTGTTGGCTCATGTTTAACTTGTTGTCCACGAGGATTCCAAGATCTTTTTCACACGTACTGCTCTCAAGCCAAGTGTCCCCCATTCTGTATCTTTGCATTTCGTTTTTCCTGCCAAAGTGGAGTATCTTGCATTTGTCCCTGTTGAACTTCATTTTGTTAGTTTTGGCCAATCATCTCTCTAATCTGTCAAGATCGTTTTGAATCCTGCTCCTGTCCTCTGGAGTATTGGCTATCCCTCCCAATTTGGTGTCGTCTGCAAACTTGATGATCCTGCCTTCTAACCCTTCATCTAAGTCATTAATAAAGATTTGCTTAAATGTTAAACACTGATGGCTCAAGCACACTCCCTTGAGGCAGGCCGTTCTTCTGTTTTCGCCATCTGCTTCTCTGACCCTGGAACTCAACAAAAAAGCTCCTGTTTTGTAGCAGATTTTCTATGAAGCGGGTGAGGTAGTACTCCTTCGTGATATAATTTTTTTTCAGGAGCAGGCGATGATTTACAGTATCATAAGCCGCTGACAGGTCTATGAACAGCTCTTGTAATCTGCTGTCTTTCAAAACCATCTTATAGGAAATGAGGAAGAGAGTGAGAGAGAAGAAAGATGGAAGGAAGGGAAGACGGAAGAGGGGAAGTATGGGAAAAGGATGGAGGGCAGGAAGGGGGAATGAAGGAAAAAAGCAGACAAAGAAGAGGAGGAGCAAAAAATAACAAGAAAAAAGTATACATCAGTGTTTCTCAACCTGGGGGTTGGAACCCATGTGGGGGTCATGTGGGGGTTTCAGAGGGGCCGTCAAAGACCATCAGAAAACCTAAGCTGGAGGGAGGCTCTCACCAGAGAGTCCCTTCAAGACATTGGGGTTCTTTGTGGGAAGTCTGGCCCAATTCTATTGTTGGTGGGGTTCAGAATGCTCTTTGATTGTAGGTGAACGATAAATCCCAGCAACTACAACTCCCAAATGTCAAGGTCTATTTCCCCCCAACTCCACCAGTGTTCACCTTTGGGCATATTGAGTATTCGTGCCAAGTTTGGTCCAGATCTTTCATTATTTGAGTCCACAGTGCTCTCTGGATGTAGGTGAACTATAATTCCCACATGAAAGGTCAATGCCCACCAAACCCTTCCAGTATTTTCTCTTGGTCATGGGAGTATGGGGTTTACTGGGGCAGAAAAATGGATGTGCAACAAAGCAAAAGTTTTCACTACAAAATAACATGATGCCATTTCTGACATATGGAAACCCGTAAGGTGACCCTCTCATGGGGTCTTGGCAAGATTTGTTCAGTGAGATGGGGTGAGATGGCCCTTGTCTTCCTCTAAGGCCATGGAAACCCACTAGGAATGACCTTGGGCAAAAGGCACGCTCTCTCAGCCAGGATTGGAACCCTGATCCTCCCGTACCTCCTCGCACTCAGCTCCTTGGAAGTAGACATAGCTGTTGCACTCGCGGCACTTGGAGGGGGTGCGCAGCTTCCGTAGCCGGTGCGTCTGGGCCGCTTTGGACAAGCCGACGTGGCGGAAAGGGCCGGTGGCTGCAGAGATCCCCCCCGGGCTCATCTCCTGGATGCCTGGAAAAGGAAGAAGAGAGAGGAAGAGTTGCATCCAGACCTTAATTACGTCTCTGTTCTCGGACCAAACTTGCCGTTAATAGCCTTACTTCAAGGCCAAGTGGGGAAACCAGGACTTTTGAAAAGCAGCTAAGAGCATGGGAAGGGAGAGGAGGAATCGGGAATCTCCAAACTGGGGCAGTCAAAGGGTCTGAGTATCTAGCTGTGGTTTTGGTTTGTCATTCCTTTCTTCCCTGCTTCTCTATTGTCTTCTTCCACCTTCCTTTTTTCCCAGCTTCCTCTCTCAATGCTTCCTACCTTTTATTACCTCTTTTCTTCCTTTCTCTCTTTCCCTCTCTCCCTTCCTATCATCCTTCTTTCCTCCTTTCTTTCTTTTAATCGCTCCTTTCTTTCCTTCCCTCTTTCTAACTTCTCCCTTCCTTCTTCCCTCCCTCTTTCCTTTTATCTCCTCCTTTCTTCATCTCTCTCTCCTTCCCTCTCTTCTTATCCTCCTTTCTTCCTTCTTTCCTCTCCTTCTTTTATTCCCTCCTTTCTTCCTCTCCTTTCCTTTCTTCCTATGATCTTCCTCCTTCCTTCCTTCTTCCCTCCCTCTTTCCTTTTATTCCCTCCTCACTTCCTCTCTCTCTTTCCTTCTATTCCCATCATACTTCCTTTCCTCCTTCCCTTCTTTTATTCCCTCCTTACTTTCTCTCCTTCCCACTTGTCCTTCCTGTCATCTTCCTCCTTCCCTCCTTCCTTTTAGTCCCTCCTTTCTTCCTCTCTCGTCTTCCCTCTCTTACTTCCTAGCATCCTCCTACTTTCTTCTTTCCTCCTTCCCTTCTTTTATTTCTTCCTTTCTTCCTCCCCTTTCTTCCTATCATTTTCCCCTTCCCTCTTTCTTCCCTCCCTCTTTCCTTTCTTGCCTCCTTTTATTGCCTCCTTTCTTCCTCTGTCTCTTTCCCTCTCTTCCTATCACCCTCCTCCTTTCTTTTTCTTTCCTCCTTCCCTTCTTTTATTCTCTCCTTTCTTTCTCTTCTTCCTGTCATCTTCCTTCTGTCTTTCCCCCTTTTATTCCCTCCTTTCTCTCTCTCTCCTTCTCTTCCTGTCATCTTTCTCCTTCTTCTCTTCCTTCCTTCCTCCCCTCTTTCCTTTCTTTCTCTCCTTTCTTTACTCTTTTTTCCTTCCTTCCTTCCACCCTTTCCTCCCCTCTGCCCTTCTTCCTTCCTTGCCTTTCTGCAGGAAGGACAAAAATGTCTGCTTTGCAGCACGGGCCAAGGAGGAGGAGGAGAGAGAAACTGGGCCCTTTTTAAAGCAGCTAGGAAAATGGGACTGCAGAGGATTCATTCCTCCTTTCAGAAACTTGGCAACATAGTAGCATAGAGTTGGAGGAGACCACAGGAGCCATCTAGTCCAACCTCAGGCCAGGCAGGAAAAGCATCATCAAAACACCCCCGACAGATGACATCCACCATACTCACTTTGCTCGAACGACGGGGAGTTTCCGTCTGACTCTTCGCCGGGGGAGAAAGATCCGTTCGAAGGTATTGCTGGGAACTTGGCTGGAAACTCGCCTGCCCAAGAAAGCAACCCCAGAGTTAAGTCAAATAAAACCTTGGCGGGGATGAGGTTCGAAATAACAACTCTTCAGATCGGACAGCAATAAAGTGGCATCAAGTTGCATTCAATCACAGTGTAGTTCAAAGACAACATGATTCAAGTGGACTGTATCTACCTGAGCTACCAGCAGTGGATTCTGGGTGGTCCTTGGTCTCTGCAATGACCGTCGGCCAGGATTTGTGCACCTGGTGGCCTCGTCCACCTGGAGAGGCCAAGCACAAGTGTTGCGATTAGAAAACTGTAACTCCCAGGACTACAGGAAGCCACATTTCCCCCTCCTAAGCTGATGCAGGCCACCTTTGCAGAGGCATCCAAGAAACAGCATCATTTGCCTCAACAGCCGCTCGATTCCAGCCAAGAACTCCCGTCACCCCCAAATCGGCATGATGGGAAGCAGAGTTCCCAAATGCCCCAAGTCCCACAGTGGCAAGGTCAAGGCCCAAAATGCTAGCCTTGGAAGGGGCATTTAAGAGCACTTCAAGCTGTAATGTCGCTGGCTCACCTCGCCGTTCCCCATCTTTGCCACTGCCAGCCACATCTGTGCCGCTTCCTGGTGCAAATTCGCTGGCGTTGCAGCTACCTTTCCGCGTCCGTCCAATTGGAGACCTGTCACAGGAAAGAGCCATGGACAGATCTCAAAAACCATTGCTGTGTATGTGCTGACGGATTCTGGAACTATCCAAAATGAGCTTTCGGGGTCTTCCTCATCCAAGAATATCCTACGAAATGATCACAATAAGTGCGCATCTATCCTGCAGAATGAGTGTGCTTTGGATGCCACTTTCTCAATGCTACAGAGTCCTGGGAGTTGATTTCAATCTATTTTGGAACTATCCAAAACAACCCTTTGGGAACTTTCTCATCCAAGAAAATCCTACAAAATAAGCAGGCATCTATCCTGCAGAATGAGTGCACTTTTGACACCACTAGCTCATTGCTACAGAGTCCTGGGAGCTGATTTCAATCTATTTTGGAACTATCCAAAATAATGATATTTTGGGGTCCCATCCAAAAAAACCTTATGAAATTATCACAATAAGTGTGCGTCTATCCTGCAGAATAAGTGTGCTTTTGATGCCACCGGCTCATTGCTGCAGAGTCCTGGGAGTTGATTTCAATCTATTTTGGAACTATCCAAAATGTCCTTTTGGGGTCTTCGTCATCCAAGAAAACCTTACGAAATGATTGCAATAAGTGTGCATCTATCCTGCAGAATAAGTTCGCTTTTGACGCCACTGGCTCATTGCTGCAGAGTCCTGGGAGCTGATTTCAATCTATTTTGGAACTATTCAAAATAATGATCTTTTTGGGGTCTCATCCAAAAAAAACCCCCCTACGAAATGCAATAAGCGTGCATCTATCCTGCAGAATAAGAGTGCTTTTGATGCCACTGGCTCATTGCTGCAGAGGCCTGGGAGTTGTTTTCAATCTGTTTTGGAACTATCCAAAATAATGATCTTTTTGGGGTCTCATCCAAAAAAACCCCTACGAAATGATCGCAATAAGAGTGCATCTATCCTGCAAAATAAGTGCACTTTTGATGCCACCGGCTCATTGCTGCAGAGTCCCGGGAGCTGATTTTAATCTATTTTCGAACTATCCAAAATAATGATCTTTTGGGGTCCCATCCAAAAAAACCCCTACGAAATGATCGCAGTAAGCGTGCATCTATCCTGCAGAATAAGTGCGCTTTTGACGCCACCGACTCATTGCTGCAGAGTCCTGGGAGTTGATTTCAATCTATTTTGGAACTATCCAAAATGTCCTTTTGGGGTCTTCCGCATCCAAGAAAACCTTACGAAATGATTGCAATAAGTGTGTATCTATCCTGCAGAATGAGTGCGCTTTTTTGCTCATTCCTGGGAATGGTAATCTTACACAAAGACCTTCACCTTTTGTAGCCACTGGCGTCGAACCGCATTAATTTTGCAATCGTTTTGGGGCTCTATCCTGAGATCTGCAAACCCTCATGCTTGCGAGAGGCTGAGGCCCAGAAAGAATGGCTGGTGTGGGGTTCGCAACTCATACCAGTTGTGGGAAACGTAGGGCTCAAAGTCGTACTGCATCTCCGGCTCGTCTTCCCGCTGCAGCCGCTTGACGTGGGATGCGTACTGCTGACCCGGGTCGTAGAGCTTACTGCTTTCGCACAGCGTCTGGTAGTAGACAGGCAGCGGCGCTGTCTGCATGTGCATGGTTTGATAGAACGAAATGGTGGCCTGCAGAAACAAGAAAAGAGATGTTAATGGAAGAAAAAGGCGAGACATGTGCTGGTATTGACACCCATTACTCATCTGCCTTTCCATCCCCCTAAGGTTTCCTTCGCTTAGAATCATAGAATCATAGAATCATAGAATCAAAGAGTTGGAAGAGACCTCATGGGCCATCCAGTCCAACCCCCTGCCAAGAAGCAGGAATATTGCATTCAAATCACCCCTGACAAATGGCCATCCAGCCTCTGCTTAAAAGCTTCCAAAGAAGGAGCCTCCACCACACTCCGGGGCAGAGAGTTCCACTGCTGAACGGCTCTCACAGTCAGGAAGTTCTTCCTAATGTTCAGATGGAATCTCCTCTCTTGTAGTTTGAAGCCATTGTTCCGCGTCCTAGTCTCCAAGGAAGCAGAAAACAAGCTTGCTCCCTCCTCCCTGTGGCTTCCTCCCACATATTTATACATGGCTATCATATCTCCTCTCAGCCTTCTCTTCTTCAGGCTAAACATGCCCAGTTCCCTAAGCTGCTCCTCATAGGGCTTGTTCTCCAGACCCTTGATCATTTTAGTCGCCCTCCTCTGGATACATTCCAGCTTGTCAATATCTCTCTTGAATTGTGGTGCCCAGAATTGGACACAGTATTCCAGATGTGGTCTAACCAAAGCAGAATAGAGGGGTAGCATTACTTCCTTAGATCTAGACACTATGCTCCTATTGATGCAGGCCAAAATCCCATTGGCTTTTTTTGCTGCCACATCACATTGTTGGCTCATGTTTAACTTGTTGTCCACGAGGACTCCAAGATCTTTTTCACACGTACTGCTCTCGAGCCAGGCGTCCCCCATTCTGTATCTTTGCATTTCATTTTTTCTGCCTAAGTGGAGTATCTTGCATTTGTCCCTGTTGAACTTCATTTTGTTAGTTTTGGCCCATCTCTCTAATCTGTCAAGATCGTTTTGAATTCTGCTCCTGTCCTCTGGACTATTGGCTATCCCTCCCAATTTGGTGTCATTTGGCTTCCTCCCGCCTTTGTCCTCAGTTGGCTTCAACTGGTTCAAAGGGCAAAAGCTCTGATGTTCAACATCGGCCAAAAGAGTGTCAAGAGTGTCCTTGGATTCCATAGCATTGTATTATCGCAGTTTGGCGTTCAAATATAGATGGTTCGCTCTCTGATCGATTCTCGGACATACCGACTTGATGATCTGGTCGCTCTGTTTGACCACTTCATGGATCTGCCTCAGCGACGTGACTTTGGTGTCCTCCAATTCCTGCCGCTGCGTGTTGGCATCGGCAATGCATGTCCGGTACGTTGCCATGGCTTCCTCGGCCTGGAAAAGGCACCCCAAAGATGTAGGGTGAAATCCTACTCATAAAGACCACATAGTTGTCCCCTACCCGCTTCCCCCAACATATGAACTGGCCTTGTTCCTGGCTTCTTCCTCCAGCCGCCGCTTCTTCTCCAGGGCCTTGTTGGTGACAGCTCCGGTCCCTCCAACGCTGCTTCCCCCAACCCCAGACCCCATTTGCTCCTCCTCGGCTTTGGCTGTCACATTTTTGGCCTTTTCGCTCTCCTCTGAGCGCTGCATGTAGACCTGCTTGGCTTTCCGCAAATTGTTTTCGGCCTCTTGCTGGGAAGAAGAAATACACCCAAGTTGGGTCCTCAAAACCTATGAAAACTAGCCTGGGAGTCTAGAGAACAGGCAAAGGGCAACATACTCCCTTCTCCAGCCCCTTTCCATCATTTCCTATCCGTTCTCCCCTTTCTAGCTCCCTTCCACCTTTGCCTGTCCTCTAATGGGCAACTTTCTCCCTACTCTAGCTCCTTTCTATCTTTGACTTACACTCTAAATGACAACTTTCTCCCCTCTCCAGCTCCCTTCCATCTTTGCCTGTCCTAAATGGGCAACTTTCTCCCTTCCCCAGCTTCCATCTTTGCTTGTCCTAAACGCGCAACTTTCTTTCTTCTCCAGCTCCCTTCCATCTTTGCCTGTACTCTAAAGGGCACCTTTCTCCCGCTCCCTTCCATCTTTGCCTGTTGTATCAGGCAACTTTCTCCCTTCTCCCATCTCCCTTCTATCTTTGCCCTATCCTCTAAATGACAACTTTCCTCCTTCTCCAGTTCCCTTCCATCTTTGCCTGTTCTAAACAGGTAACTTCCTTCCTTCTCCAGCTCCCTTTCATCTTTGCCTGTTCTAAACAGGTAACTTCCTTCCTTCTCCAGTTCCCTTCCATCTTTGCCTGTTCTAAACAGGTAACTTCCTTCCTTCTCCAGCTCCCTTTCATCTTTGCCTGTTCTAAACAGGTAACTTTCTTCCTTCTCCAGCTCACTTCCATCTTTGCCTGTCCTCTAAATGACAACTTTCTCCTTTCTCCAGCTCCCTTTCATTTTTGCCTGTCATAAACAGGTAACTTTCTCCCTTCTCCAGCTCACTTCCATCTTTGGAAGGAAGTTGGCGAACCCGGGTCTTCAACACTCCTCCCAATTGATCCCCATTTCATTTTTGGACTATTCCATCCTAGATCTATGGTAACAACCACCTCCCCAAATGCCCCACCAGTTTCCGTTGGGCTCGGCCCCATTGCTCCTTGATCTCCTTCCGACGCTTTTCGTGCTCCAGGCGCCTCGTTTGCAGTGGCTGCAATAAAGATATGAGTCCCAATCATTCCAACAACTTCCCTGCAAAACCACTTACACAGACAAGCTCCTTCCTCCCACCACTCAGGAGACACCAATGGCCCTCCCTCCAATGACATTGCAGGTTATAGTGAGTACCATGAACATGTCCAAGAGCACTGCCAATGTCCTCCACGAACACCACACTCCCCACTACCCAACGGAAGGCTTTCATACGGGAACAATGTCATCCTGGATTTTATGTGTTTCCTCCACCACAGACATCCCAGTGTTTCTGACACTCTCCATTAGTGTGGAATTTGCATGACCCCAGCCACTGCCTCTCCCTTAATCCTTTCCTATTCTTTTCTATGGCACACAGGAAATAAAGGAATTGATTAGCAACTGAACATACTAGAGAGTTTTGGGGGAGAATTCACCATGATTTATAGGAGTTGTAGATTCTGGGATGTATAGTTCACCTGCAATCTAGATACACTCTGAACTCCACCAGTGATGGACTTGGAACTAACTTGGCACACAGAACCCCTGTGACCAACAAAAATACTGGAGGTCTTTCGAGGGATTTATAGGAGTTGTAGTTCACCTACATCCAGAGCGCACTATGAACGCAAACAATGATGGATCTGGACCAAACTTGGCATGCATACCCAATATGCCCAAATTTGAATACTGATGGGTTTGGAGATGAATTGGCCTGGACATTTTGGAGTTGTAGGTACTGGAATTTATAGTTCACATGCAATCAATGACCACTCTGAATTCCACCAAAGATGGAATTGGACTAAACTTGGCACACAGAGCCCCCGTGACCAGTAAGAAATACTGGAGGTCTTTGGGGAAAATTCACCTTGGTTTGGGGGAGTTGTAGTTCACCTACATCCAGAGCGCACTGTGAACCCAAACACTGATAGATCTGGACCAATATTGGCACACAGACCCGATATGCTGAAATTTGATTACTTGGGGGTTGGGGGGGGGGGCTGACCTTTCTTTCTGGGAGTTGTAGTTCACCCACAACCAGAGAAACGATGATCAAACTTGACACGCAGAACTCCCATAACTACCTCAACCTACTGGATCGGTTTGAAGGGACTGACTCACTATAGTGGGAGTTGTAGTTTACCATGTAGCCAAATTGCACACTGAACCCCACTGATGATGCAACTAGAGCAAATTGGCCCAACATCACAAACGTTAAGTACTGATGGAGTTTCAGGGGGTTAACCTGACATGATATGAGTTGTAGTTCACCCACAATCTTATGCATTTTGGACAATTAAAAACCGACTTTTTCAAGTAACCTGGGCAACGCCGAGTACCCAAGGTAGTAGATAATAAATATGAATGTTACTCCTTACTTGCAAGAACGTCTCCATCCGCAAAGTGACAGAGGCATGGAGGGAGCTCACAGCATATTCGGTGTCTTGTTCCAGCGCCAACGAATAGATTGAAAGAAACGGCATGTGGGGCTGCAAGACCAGGGGCAATGATGATGATGATGATTACTATTATTACTATTATTATTATTGACACAAAAGCACAGTATGTCACAGCAAATGAGATCTATATGCTGGATTTCGTATCACAAAATCACAAGTCGAACACTTCCCAAGCATCTAGGACTTTGTGATGTATTATTATTATTATTATTATTATTATTATTATTATTATTAGTTGTGTCCCTCTTTCATCTCGCCGCCATACCTCCTGCGTTATGGTCTGCTTGCAGGTATTTGCCATCTTTTGGAGCCCTTTGGCAAACTCCATCTCTGTGGAAAAAAGGGAGAAACAGGACCATTTGTCCCAACGACTTGTATAGTAAGAGAGTCGTGGGCTATTGTATTTTTAATTAAAAGCTTCCTTTGCTATTTATGTTTCAGTTGTTGGGAGAAATAATTACATATTAATAAACTACAGGAACTATGAGGAAAGTTGTCAGTGCCAAAGTGTCCTGAAAAGGAAAAAAGCCCAAACAAAAACAATAACACACACCCAGAGTAGTAATCTTCCAATTCATGTTGCACGAGCTCTTGCTGATTCGACCTCCTTCTGAGTAAGCATTAAAATTGGATCTTAACAGATTGCAGACACTTTTGCATTATGGTGTGGAAACTCATTGGTGTCAAAAGTGTCCCCAAAAATTAAACAAACAATAATATACAGAGTAGGAATCTCCCAATTCATGGTGCAGGAGCCCTTCGGAGCAATTGGACTCCAAAATCCAAACTTTGGAGCAGATGGCCGAGTGTCGCCTTTGCTTTCCAGTGGCTTGATGCATACAAGCTTTGTATAAAAGTATTCAAAATATGGGGCTGTATCAAAGTGAACTGTGTGTTTTAGACTGAGGGCTCCCCGCCGCCGCCTTTCCTCACCCAGAGTCGTCCTCTTCTCCAAGTAGTAAATGAGATCCTTCATGTATTTGGAGATGTTCTTGGCGTACTTCAGGGCAAAGGCCATCCCTCCCTCGCACTTTTGGAGGAGGACGTCCACCTCTTCGGCTGACAGGCGGACTGCAAAGGAGGCATTGGGAAGAAACCGCATAAGTCATACAAACCCTGAGCATTTTCATTTTGGACCGGAAATAACCCATCATTTAACTTTCCCGTTCCATTCTTCTGTCTATATATGGAAGGTGAAGAATCCATGTCTCTTGGTTTGTCTGTCCGTTTGCCCCACAAAGTCTGCTGTTAGGTGAAGTGGCCCTCTGGGGTGTCACTTGATTGGCTGTGGTGAAGCGTAGGGTTGGTTGTTGCCAGGTGAAGTGGTCCTCTGTAATACTACTGGATTGACTGTGGTAAAGTGTAGGGTTGGTTGTTGCTAGGTGAAGTGGCCCTCTGTGATGTTACTGGATTAGCTATTGTTAGGTGAAGGATTGGTTGGGTGAAGTGGCCCTTTGTGATGTTACTGATTGGCTGCTGCTAGGTGAAGTGGCCCTCTGTGATGTTACTGAATTGGCTGTTGCGAAATGTAGGGTTGGTTGTTGCTAGGTGAAGTGGCCCTCTGTGATGGTACTGGCTTAGCTATTGCTAGGTGAAGGATTAGCTAGGTGAAGTGGCCCTCTGTGATGTTACTGGATTAGCTATTGCTAGGTGAAGGACTGGCTAGGTGAAGTGGCCCTTTGTTATGTTACTGATTGGCTGTTGCAAAGTGTAGGGTTGGTTGTTGCTAGGTGAAGTGGTCCTCTGTGATGTTACTGGATTAGCTGTTGCTAGGTGAAGGATTGGCTGGGTGAAGTGGTCCTTTGTGATGTTACTGATTGGCTGCTGCTAGGTGAAGTGGCCCTCTGTGATGTTACTGAATTGGCTGTTGCAAGGTGTGGGGTTGGTTGTTGCTAGGTGAAGTGGCACTCTGTGATGTTACTGGATTAGCTGTTGCTAGGTGAAGGATTGGCTGGGTGAAGTGGCCTTTTGTGATGTTACTGATTGGCTGCTGCTAGGTGAAGTGGCCCTCCGTGATGTTACTGGATTGGCTGTTGCGAAGTGTAGGGTTGGTTGTTGCTAGGTGAAGTGGTCCTCTGTGATGTTACTGGATTAGCTAGATCAAGGATTGACTGGGTGAAGTGTCCCTCTGTGATGTTACTGATTGGCTGCTGCTAGGTGAAGTGGCCCTCTGTGATGTTACTGAATTGGCTGTTGCAAAGTGTAGGGTTGGTTGTTGCTAGGTGAAGTGGCCCTCTGTGATGTTACTGGATTAGCTGTTGCTAGGTGAAGGATTAACTAGGTGAAGTGGCCCTTTGTGATGTTACTGATTGGTTGCTGCTAGGTGAAGTGGCCCTCCGTGATGTTATTGGATTGGCTGTTGCGAAGTGTAGGGTTGGTTGTTGCTAGGTGAAGTGGTCCTCTGTGATGTTATTGGATTAGCTAGATCAAGGATTGACTGGGTGAAGTGTCCCTCTGTGATGTTACTGATTGGCTGCTGCTAGGTGAAGTGGCCCTCTGTGATGTTACTGAATTGGCTGTTGCAAAGTGTAGGGTTGGTTGTTGCTAGGTGAAGTGGCCCTCTGTGATGTTACTGGATTAGCTGTTGCTAGGTGAAGGATTAACTAGGTGAAGTGGCCCTTTGTGATGTTACTGATTGGCTGCTGCTAGGTGAAGTGGCCCTCTGTGATGTTACTGAATTGGCTGTTGCGAAGTGTGGGGTTGGTTGTTGCTAGGTGAAGTGGTCTTCTGTGATGTTACTGGATTAGCTGTTGTTAGGTGAAGGATTGGCTGGGTGAAGTGGCCCTTTGTGATGTTACTGATTGGCTGCTGCTAGGTGAAGTGGCCCTCTGTGATGTTACTGAATTGGCTGTTGCGAAGTGTGGGGTTGGTTGTTGCTAGGTGAAGTGGTCCTCTGTGATGTTATTGGATTAGCTAGATCAAGGATTGACTGGGTGAAGTGTCCCTCTGTGATGTTACTGATTGGCTGCTGCTAGGTGAAGTGGCCCTCTGTGATGTTACTGAATTGGCTGTTGCAAGGTGTGGGGTTGGTTGTTGCTAGGTGAAGTGGCCCTCTGTGATGTTACTGGATTAGCTGTTGCTAGGTGAAGGATTAACTAGGTGAAGTGTCCCTCTGTGATGTTACTGATTGGCTGCTGCTAGGTGAAGTGGCCCTCCGTGATGTTATTGGATTGGCTGTTGCGAAGTGTAGGGTTGGTTGTTGCTAGGTGAAGTGGTCCTCTGTGATGTTATTGGATTAGCTAGATCAAGGATTGACTGGGTGAAGTGTCCCTCTGTGATGTTACTGATTGGCTGCTGCTAGGTGAAGTGGCCCTCTGTGATGTTACTGAATTGCCTGTTGCAAAGTGTAGGGTTGGTTGTTGCTAGGTGAAGCAGTCCTCTGTGATGTTACTGGATTAGCTGTTGCTAGGTGAAGGATTAGCTAGGTGAAGTGGCCCTCTGTGATGTTACTGGATTAGCTGTTGCTAGGTGAAGGATTGGCTAGGTGAAGTGGCCCTTTGTGATGTTACTGATTGGCTGCTGCTAGGTGAAGTGGCCCTCTGTGATGTTATTGGATTGGCTGTTGTGAAGTGTAGGGTTGGTTGTTGCTAGGTGAAGTGGTCTTCTGTGATGTTACTGGATTAGCTAGGTGAAGGATTGGCTGGGTGAAGTGTCCCTCTGTGATGTTACTGGGTTGGCTGTTACGAAGTGTGGGGTTGGCTGTTGCTAGATGAAGTGATCCCCTGTGATGTTACTGGGTTAGCTGGGTGAAGTGGCCCTCTGTGACATCACTGGGAAAGTAAGAGTGAAGTGGTGGCTGCTGCTAGGTGACGTGTCGGTGGGGAGAAGGGCGGGGTATAAATATAGGAAATAAATAAATGTGTATGTAGGGGAAGGGAGAAAGAAATGAGAAAAAGACAAGAAAGAAAGAATAAGAGAAGGGGGGAAGGAGAAGAAGAAAGAAAAGGAGGGAGGGAAGGAGGAGAAAGAAAAGAGGGAAGAAGGAAAGAGAAAGAAGAGAAAGGGAAGGAAAGGAGAACAAAAGGGGAGAAAAAGTATGAGGAAGGAAAGAAAGAGCCACAAAGACCCCCTGGTGTCATTGTGAGCTGGAGAAGGGGGAAAGCAAACGGGCAGTGGTTCCAACAACAGTAGATACAAATGTATAGGGAAGTGTTCTCTCTTTCGGCATCATTAGGTCCTCAAATAACTAGACTTACGCGAACTGAAGTCTTCGGAGCGGTCAGACATTATTTCTGTGCCTTGGCCAGGGATCCCACCATACAGGTTTTCCATTGACTGGAAATAAGAAAACGTATCCATGTTTCCTTTAACCCAGGATGGCGGCATGTGTTGATTCGGGATGCAAAATGGGGGTGGGGTGTCGCTTACCTGGTTCGCATCACTGGGCGGTATGGAGAGGATGGTGCTGCAGTCGACTTCGCCCATGAGGAATTCGGAAACTCTAAAAAGTCCAGAAAGAGGAGCCAAAGTCAGGAAGTTTTGTGACTTTGGCACCTCCCTATCCTTTTGGGGAACAGTGCAGCAAGGAGGGACTGGATGGCCTCGCGGAACCCTTTTCTTAAAGGCATTTCCATCCAGCTGTTCGCTTACGTGCTGCTGAAGGAAACGGCAATCATTTCCACGGCCTTCTCGAATTCCCTTTTCTCAGCTTCGTTGTTGTTTTCGTAATGGAAACCTGGGACGGAACGCGAGGGAAAGAAGGAGAAAGGATATTTCTCGCTCCCCGAAACCAAGTCTCAATACCCAGCACCATTGGACATAGTTGGGGGCTCCTGTATTTCTAATTAAAAGCTTCCTTCGGTGTTCTGATTCAATTTTCAGCAAGTATATTGCAGCTTCTTGAACAAAAATCAGTGGTTTCATATTAATAGTTTTCAGGAACTATTACATAATGATGTGGAAGCTCACTGGTTTCAAAGTGTCCTAAAAAGGCAGGAAAAACCTATCTGGAGCAGGAATTTTCCAATTCACATTGCAGAAGCCCACGCTGAATGGAGTAAACATTAGAGCTTAATCGACTGCAGAGAATTAAAATTATGTGTTAATAGACTGATTAAATATTAAAATTGGATCTTAATAAGCGTTAGACATAGTTGGGGGCTCCTGTATTTCTAATTAAAAGCTTCCTTCGGTGTTTTGATTCAATATTTAGCAAGAATATTGGGACCACTTGAGCACAAAGCAGTGGTTTCATATTAATAGTTTTCAGGAACTATTACATAATGATGTGGAAGCTCATTGGTTTCAAAGTGTCCTAAAAAGGAAGGAAAAACATATCCGGAACAGGAATTTTCCAATTCACATTGCAGGAGCCCTTGCTGAATGGAGTAAACATTAGAGCTTAATCGAATGCAGAGAATTAAAATTATGTGTTAATAGACTGATTAAATATTAAAACTGGATCTTAATAAACGTTGGTAGTTTGGGTCTCCTGTATTTCTAATTAAAAGCTTCCTTCGGTGTTTTGATTCAATATTTAGCAAGAATATTGCAGCTTCTTGAACAAAAAGCAGTGGTTTCATATTAATAGTTTGCAGGAACTATTACATAACGATGTGGAAGCTCATTGGGTTCAAAGTATCCTAAAAAGGAACGAAAAACATATCCGGAGCAGGAATTTTCCAATTCACATTGCAGGAGCCCTTGCTGAATGGAGTAAACATTAGAGCTTAATCGAATGCAGAGAATTAAAATTATGTGTTAATAGACTGATTAAATATTAAAATTGGATCTTAATAAACGTTGGACATAGTTGGGGGCTCCTGTATTTCTAATTAAAAGCTTCCTTCCGTGTTTTGATTCAATATTTAGCAAGAATATTGGGACCACTTGAGCAAAAAGCAGTGGTTTCATATTAATAGTTTGCAGGAACTATTACATAATGATGTGGAAGCTCATTGGGTTCTAAGGAACAAAAAACCTATCTGGAGCAGGAATTTTCCAATTCATGTTGCAGAAGCCCATGCTGAATGGACTTAACATTAGAGCTTAATTGACTGCAGAGAATTAAAATTATGTATTAATAGGAGAATTAAATATTAAAATTGGATCTTAATAAATGGCAGGCATTGTGTAATGATGCGGTAGCTCATCAGGTTCAAAGTGTCCTGAAAAAAGGAGGGGGTAAAAGAAAATATTGGAGCACGGCTCTCCTAAATCAATGTTTCTCAACTTGGGGGTCAGTGCCCCTGGAGAGGGGGGTCATGAGGGGGTTTCAGAGGGGTCGCCAAAGACCACAAGAAAACATATATTTCTGATGGTCTTAGGAACCACTTTGGCAGAGAAGGTTGAAGCTCTCTCAACCTGTCCTTCTCTTCCTTTTTGGAAACAGAGGGCGAATCCTCCCACCAAAAGCCCTCCTCCGTTGTGATTGGCCAGCCTCTCAGTCAAGGGAAGGGCTGTTTCTGAGACTCTAAGCGAGGGAGGGGAGAGCAGGCGTACTCTGGGTATGGCAGCATGGTGCGCATGTGCGGGCGAGGGAAAGCGTGTGAAGCTGGAGGGAGTCTCACGCCAGCTATTCCCTTCAAGGCAGGGGGGTTCTGTGTGGGAAGTTTGGTCCAATTCTATCATTGGTGGGGTTCAGAATGCTCTTTGATTATAGGTGAACTATAAATCCCAGTAACTACAACTCCCAAACATCAAGGTCTATTTTCCCCAAACTCCACCAGTGTTCATATTTGTGCATATTAAGTATTTGTGCCAAGTTTGGTCCAAATCCATCATTGTTCAAGTCCACAGTGCTCTCTGGATGTAGGTGAACTACAACTCCCAAACTCAAGGTCAATGCCCACCATTGTTTTCTGTTGATCATGGGAGTCCTGTGTGCCACATTTGGTTCAATTCCATCATTGATGGAGTGCAGAATGCTCTTTGATTGTAGGTGAACTATAAATCCCAGCAACTACAACTCCCAAATGACAAAGTCAATTTTTTGAGTGATGATCCCTCCTTGGTTTAGTAGATGTCGATGCCCACAAAACTCTCCCAGTATTTTCTGTTGGTCGTGGGAGTTCTGTGTGGGAAGTTTGGTTCAATTCCATTGTTTGTGGAGTTCAGAATGCTCTTTGACTGTAGGTGAACTATAAATCCCAGTAACTACAACTCCCAAATGAGAAACCCTCCCGCCAACCCCACCAGTATTCAAATTTGGGTGCATCGGGTATTTGTGCCCAATTTGGTCCAGTGAATGAAAATACATCCCGCATATCACGCATATCAGATATTGACATTACGATTAGGAACAACTTCCTGACTGTGAGAGCTGTTCAGCAGTGGAACTCTCTGCCCCGGAGTGTGGTGGAGGCTCCTTCTTTGGAGGCTTTTAAACAGAGGCTGGATGGCCATCTGTCAGGGGTGATTTGAATGCAATATTCCTGCTTCTTGGCAGGGGGTTGGACTGGATGGCCCATGAGGTCTCTTCCAACTGTGATTCTATTATTCATAACCATAGCAAAATTACAGTTGTGAAGTAGCAACGGAAATCATGTTATGTTTGGGGGTCACCTCAACATGAGAAACTGTATTAAGGGGTCGCGGCATAAGGAAGGTTGAGAAACACTGCTCTAAATTGTGTTGCAGGAGCTGAAAACGGGGAAAGTCATCCAAAATTTGGAATGCGGTGGAAAAGCATTACCCTGCTTCTTACTATGTCGTCACACTAGGGAAAATAATTCACTTAAAATCCGGTTGTTGCCTCCTGCAGAATTCTGGGCTTTGTAGTTTAGCGAGAAGCCTTTAACAGCTTCACTAAGCTACAAACCCCAGAATTCTGCAGGAGGCAGAAACTGGATTTTAAGTGGATTTTTTTTCTCTAGTGTGATGACGTTTTAAGACTCATGTCTGCGGTTCCTGATGCAGGAAGCTGAGAACAAATGTTTTGGGCTGCGCGGAGCGAAACTTGACAGCTTCTTCCTTTCTCCCTTCCTCTTTGAATCCACTTATTGTTTACCAAGATGGTACAAGTGTGTTACCAAGATGGTACAATTGTTGTCCCTCCCCGCAGGGCTAACGTGGCGTATATCCGAAATGCAAGGACAACTGATAAAGCATCTCACCTGGAGGACCCAAATTTATTTATTTTATTTATTTCGAACATTTTTACCCCGCCTTTCTCAACCTTTGGGGGGACTCAGGGCGGCTTACAATTGGCAGTAATTCAATGCCGCATCATAAAATACAGAATAACAATTATAACAATTAAACATGAACATTAATAAATAAAGATTAAAACAGTATACTTACACTCTGATTAGCTATTGCCCGTCTGGTGGTTGTTTAGCTAGCCATCTACTAATGATTACTCTGCTTAACTTATCCAAATCCTCTTCCATGCCATAGTCAACATTATCGATTGTCCTTTAACCTGATTGCCCGAAGGCCACATTTTAACCTTTTTTCTAAAGGTGAGGAGTGATGACAATGACCTAATTTCCCCCAGGAGCAAATTCCACAGGCGGGGGGCCACCACCGAGAAGGCCCCGTCCCTCGTCCCCGCCAAGCGTGTTTGAGACAAAGGCGGGGCCGAGAGAAGGGTCTCCCCAGAAGATCTTAAGCTCCGAGGTGGGACGTGCGGTGGCCGGGAGAGCTTTTGCACAATTAAAACTTGTGCGCCAGTTGCGCCCATACCTTGGGAAGTCTGACTTGGCCACAGTGGTCCACGCTCTTGTTACATCCCGAATAGATTACTGCAATGCGCTCTACGTGGGGTTGCCTTTGAAAACTGTTCGGAAACTTCAATTAGTCCAACGGGCGGCAGCTAGATTAATCACCGGAGCGTCATACTGGGAGCATGCCACCCCTCTGTTGTGTCAGCTCCACTGGCTGCCAATCCAGTTCCGAGCACAATTCAAAGTGCTGGTTTTGACCTATAAAACCCTATACGGCTCCGGCCCAGTGTACCTGTCCGAACGTATCTCCTTCTATGCCCCACCTCGGAGCTTAAGATCTTCTGGGGAGGCCCTGCTCTCGGCCCCGCCTCTATCAAAAGTGAGGCTGGTGGGGACGAGGAGCAGGGCCTTCTCGGTGGTGGCCCTTCGCCTGTGGAACTCACTTCCCGGCGAAATTAAGTCATCAACATCCCTTCTCTCCTTCAGAAGGAAGCTGAAAACATGGATATGGGACCAGGCCTTTGGGTAATCTGGCAGACTGACAAGGTAATGACGACTAGAATTTGGAAAGGACTATGGTAATGCTGAATAGACTTACGGATTTTAGAACTCGGTGAACGTTGGTCACTAGATTGGCTTTTAGTTGTTATTATATTAATTGGATGTTTTAACTTGTGGTTATTTGTTGTTATGTATTTTATCTGTTGAATTGTTGGCATCGAATTGTGCCGGTTGTAAGCCGCCCTGAGTCCCCCCCTAGGAGGTTGAGAAGGACGGGGTAGAAGTGCCTGAAATAAATAAAATAAATAGAAGGAGATACATCTGGACAGGTACGCTGGACTGGAGCCATATAGGGTTTTATAGGTCAAGACCAGCACTTTGAATTATACTCGGAATTGGATCGGCAGCCAGTGGAGCTGGCACAGCAGGGGGGTGGTATGCTCCCTGTATGACGTTCCGGTGCGTAATCTAGCTGCCACTCGTTGGACTAATTGCAATTTCCGAACAGTCTTCAAGGGCAGCCCCACGTAGAGCACATTGCAGTAATCTATTCGGGATCTCTTTCTTGTTTGGGCACAGATTTTGGGCACCCAACTCACCCCCAATGTTTCCCTTTTCACTGTCTCCCAGTCGATACTCCTGGGAGTTCTAGTTCCCCAGCAGAACGGAAAGAACCAGCGGCCCCACTGACCTTTGACTTTAGAGATGAGCGTTCCAGCGGCGGTCAGCGTCTCCAGGGTGTTGAGCAGTGGGTATTTGCTGATAATCTGCCGGAGGATCCGCAGGGCTTCCCCGAGGCATTCGTGGGCCACGGGCCGCCGGGATTCCACCCCATCTGCCACCAAACAGAAGCGCAAACATGGTTGGGAGTTGCAGTTCAGTGAGGCCCCAGCACTCTTGGGCAGAGAAGTGTCAGGACTTTGGGGAATGACGACGACAATTGGAAGGTCTGCATCTCACTTTTACTACAGCCCTTCAGAGGACAAGCAAAGATGGAAGGGAGCTGGAGAAGGGAGAATGTTGCCCATTAGATTACAGACAAAAATAGACGGGAACTGGAGAAGGGAGAAAGTTGTCACTTAGAGGATAAGGCAAAGATGGGAGTTGGAGAAGGGAGAATGTTGCCTTTTAGATGACAGGCAAAGATAGAAGGGAGCTGGAGAAGGGGGAAAGTTGTCATTTAGGGGATTAGGCCAAGGCTGGAGTTGAAAGGAGAAAGTTGTGCTTTTAGGACAGGCAACGATGGAAGGGAGCTGGAGAAGGGAGAAAGTTGCCCTTTAGATGACACGCAAGGATTGAAGGGAAGTGGAGAAGGGAGAAAGTTATCATTTAGAGGATAAGGGAAAGATGGATGTGAGTTGGAGAAGGGAGAAAATAGCCATTTAGAAGATAAGGTGATGATGGAAGGGAGCTGGAGAAGAGAGAAAGCTGCCTCTGAAGACAGGCAAAGATGGAAGAGAGCTGGAGAAGGGAGAAAGTTGTCCTTTGAAAGGGAGCTGGAGAAGAGAGAAAGTTGCCCTTTAGATGATAAGGCAAAGATGGAAGGGAGAAAGGGAAAAAGTTTCCCTTTGAGGACAGGCAACAATGGAAGGGAGCTGGAGAAGGGAGAAAGTTGCCCTTTAGATGACAGGCAAGGATAGAAGGGAAGTGGAGAAGGGAGGAAGTTGTCATTTAGAGGATAAGGGAAACATGGATGTGAGTTGGAGAAGAGAGAAAGCTGCCTCTGAAGATAGGCAAAGATGGAAGGGAGCTGGAGAAGGGAGAAAGTTGTCCTTTGAAGACAGGCAACTTTGAAAGGGAGCTGGAGAAGAGAGAAAGTTGTCCTTTAAGGACAGGCAACGATGGAAGGGAGCTGGAGAAGAGAGAAAGTTGTCCTTTGAGGACAGGCAACTTTGAAAGGGAGCTGGAGAAGAGAGAAAGTTGTCCTTTGAAGACAGGCAACTTTGAAAGGGAGCTGGAGAAGAGAGAAAGTTGTCCTTTGAGGACAGGCAACGATGGAAGGGAACTGGAGAAGAGAGAAAGTTGTCCTTTTAGGACAGGCAACTTTGAAAGGGAGCTGGAGAAGGGAGAAAGTTGTCCTTTGAGGACAGGCAACGATGGAAGGGAGCTGGAGAAGAGAGAAAGTTGTCCTTTGAGGACAGGCAACTTTGAAAGGGAGCTGGAGAAGAGAGAAAGTTGCCCTTTAGATGATAAGGCAAAGATGGAAGGGAGAAAGGGAAAAAGTTTCCCTTTGAGGACAGGCAACGATGGAAGAGAGCTGGAGAAGGGAGAAAGTTGTCCTTCAGATGACAGGCAAGGATAGAAGGGAAGTGGAGAAGGGAGAAAATCGCCATTTAGAGGATAAGGGAAAGATGGATGTGAGTTGGAGAAGGAAGAAAATAGCCATTTAGAGGATAAGGCGATGATGGAAGGGAGCTGGAGAAGAGAGAAAGCTGCCTCTGTAGATAGGCAAAGATTGAAGGGAGCTGGAGAAGGGAGAAAGTTGCCATTTTGATGATAAGGCAAAGATGGAAGGGATAAAGTTTCCCTTTTGAGGACAGGTAATGATAAAAGGGAGCAGGAGAAAGGAGAAAGCTGCCTTTTAGATGACAAAACTTGAGTCGTGAGAATCTGTGGCTAGAATCTGAGTCCTGAAGCTGTTATAAAATGCTAACTTATGTACCCAGGCATGCGTTTTCAACCGGGATCAATCAAGGAATGGTAAAACTCGCAATCAGTATTCATTACCACGAGAAACCGAATGGGATGAACAGGCGAGGGCTATTGCTAGCTGGCACTGACCCTCTTGGAGCACAACGTCCTTGAGCTTCTCCAGCCGCTCAGCGAAGCAGGCCACGTCTGCCAGGAGCTGTGCAATGTCCTCTGGGTCAGTCAGGCTGCCCTCTGCGCTGCCTCCGTCCCCGGGGCTGTGGACTTTGTGGCCTTTGGAGAGTCCCTTGGCCGGAGAGAGGGGGAACCCCGCGGCGCTGGCGTGGCGGCTGAGACTGGTGGGTCGCTTAACCATTGCTGTGCCGTCCCCCGGGCCCGACACCACTGAGGGCAGCTCCTACAAGGAGAAAGGTTTAGGAAGTGCCATCAATTGAGTGCCAAGAAGAGTGGAGGGTGAGCCCTGACTCCCCGGACGATTGCACAGACCCCTATGACATATCTCCACATTTTGGGGCCACCGTTAAACAGCTGGATGCAGAAAACTAGCTGAACAGAAGGTCAGCTGTTCAAAGCCATGGATCGGGGTGATCTCCCACTGTTAGCCCTAGCTTCTGCCAACCAAACATGCAATGTGAGTAGATCAATAGGCAGGAAGGTAAAGGTGCCCATGTAGCCATGCCGGCAAACATGACCAGGAGGTGCCAACAGGCATCTCAGCTTGGAAAAACTGAACAAGAGCACCTCCCCATGGCCAAAGTTGAACATCACCTCCAGACGCCGGGCATGGAAAGGGAAATCTGTGCCTTTGTTTTGTATTGCATATTGTTGTTGTTACTGTATAAAAGGCATTGAATGTTTGCCTATATATGTGTACTGTAATCCGTTCTGAGTCCCCTTGGGGAAATGGAGCGAAATATAAATAGTGTATTACTTAGGCGAACCCTCGTTGGCCGAGTAGGATAGTCTTCCAGGATCAGTGTTCTGGTGGGTCCTTAGGTGACTGCGGAGCCCTATTCTTGATCTGCATCTTCTCCAACAGTAAGGGCATTGGTTTCCAGATGGAAGGAGGTCTGGTCGGGGTTGGCTTGACGCGCCTTCCTCTTGGCACGTTTCTCTCTTTCACCCTGCATTCGTGCCTCTTCAAATTCTACAGCACTGCTGGTCACAGCTGAACTCCAGCTGGAGTGCTCAAGGGCCAGGGCTTCTCAATTCTCAGTGTCTATGCCAGAGTTGTTACGGTTGGCTTTGAGCCCATCTTTAAATCTCTTTTCCTGTCCACCAACATTCCGTTTTCTGTTCTTCAGTTCGGAGTAGAGCAACTGCTTTGGGAGACGGTGGTCGGGCATCCGGACAACGTGGCCGGTCCAGCGGAGTTGATGGTGGAGGACCATCGCTTCAATGCTTCTTCCAGCATGCTGACGTTTGTCCACCTTCCCAAGAGATTTACAGGATTTTCCAGAGGCATCGCTGATGGAATCATTCCAGGAGTTGCATGTGACGTCTGTAGACAGTCCACGTTTCGCAGGCATATAGCAGGGTTGGGAGGACAATAGCTTTATAAACAAGCACTTTGGACTCCCTACGGATGTCCTGGTCCTCAAACACTCTCTGCTTCATTCGGAAAAATGCTGCGCTCGCAGAGCTCAGGCGGTGTTGTATTTCAGTGTCAATGTTGACTTTGGTAGAGAGGTGGCTGCCAAGGTAGCGGAAATGGTCAACATTTTCTAATAAATAAAGTCTATTGTTGTTGTTGTTGTTGGTATGGAATCGTGGCATGTTGACACAGTGGTTTTAATGCCACCACTTAAACTGCGAAGGCTCAATGCAGTGTTTCTCAACCTGAGGGTCAGAACCCCTGGAGGGGGTCGCAAGGGGGTATCTGAGGGGTCGCCAAAGACCATCAGAAAACCTATATTTTTTCGCTGGTCTTAGGAATCACTTTGGCAGAGAAGGCTGAAGATTGCCATCCGCCCTTCTCTTCCTTTTTGGAAACAGAAGGCGAATCCTCCCACCAAAAGCCCTCCTCCGCTGGGATTGGCAGGCCTCTCAGCCAAGGGGAAGGCTGATTCTGAGATTCCAAGTGGGGAGCGGAGAGCAGGCGTGTTCAGTGCATGCCAATGTGGTCCGCATATGAGGGAGAGGCTGGAGGGAGGCTTGTGCCAGTGCGGGTCTTCCAGGCATGAGGGTTCTGTGTGGGATGGCAGGCCCACTTCTCTCATTGGTGAGGTTCAGAATGCTCTTTTTATGCCAGGTGAACTATAAATCCCAGGAACTACAACTCCCACATGTCAAGGTCTATTTTCCCCAAACTCCATCAGTGTTCACCTTTGGGCATATTGAGTATTTATGCCAAGTTTGATCCAGATCTATCATTGTGGATGTAGGTGAACTACAACTCCAAACCTCAAGGTCAATGCCCACCAGGGGTAGCTCAACCCATTACGCAAAGTAAGCATTTGCAGTATACAATCAAAGAGCATTCTGAACTCCACCAATGATGGAATTGAACCAAATATGGCACACAGAACTCCCATGACGAACACAAAATATATATCAGTGATTGGTGGGGGGGGGGGACCAAAATACTTACTGTTGAAAATTACCTAGGGCCGCCTCTGATGCCCACCAAACCCTTCCAGTATTTTCTGTTAGTCATGGGAGTTCTGTGTATCAAGTTTGGTTCAATTCCATCATTGGTGGAGTTCAGAATGCTCTTTGATTGTAGGTGAACTATACATCCCAGCAACTACAACTCCCAAATGTCAAGCCCTATTTGCCCCAAACTCCACCAGTGTTCACATTTGGCCATATTGAGTATCCGTGCCAAATTTGGTCCAGATCCATCATTGGATGAGTCCACTATGCTCTCTGGATGTAGGTGAACTACAACTCCCAAACTCAAGGTCAATGCTCACCAAATCCTTCCGGTATTTTCTATTGGTCATGGGAGTTCTGTGTGCCAAGTTTGGTTCAATTCCATTGTTTGTGGAGTTCAGAATGCTCTTTGATTGTAGGTGAACTATAAATCCCAGCAACTACAACTCCCAAATGACAAAAAATCAAACCCTCCAAACCCCACCAGTATTCAAATTTTGGCATATTTGGTATTTGTAACAAATGTGGTCCAGTGAGTGAAAATACATCCTGCATATCAGATATTTACATTACAATTCATAACAGTAGCAAAATTGCAGTTATGAAGCAGCAACGAAAATAATGTTATGGTTGGGGGTCACTACAATATGAGGAACTATATTAAGGGGTCGCGGGATTAGGAAGATTGAGAAACACTGCCCTAAACGGTTCGGGTCCAGACTATTTGAATAACCGCATCTCCGTATGGTAGGCTTTGCCAAACTACAAATCCTGGCATCCCATATCCTTGAGTCATGGCAGCAGAATGCTCTTTTTATTGCAGGTGAACTATAAATCCCAGCAACTACAACTCCCATATGTCAAGGTCTTTTTTCCCCAAACTCCACCAGTGTTCACCTTTGGGCATATTGAATATATATGCCAAGTTTGATCCAGATCTATCATTGTGGATGTAGGTGAACTATAACTCCAAACCTCAAGGTCAATGCCCACCAAACCCTTCCAGTATTAGTCGTGGGGGTTCTGTGTATCAAGTTTGGTTCAATTCCATCGTCGGTGGAGTTCAGAATGCTCTTTGATTGTAGGTGAACTATACATCCCAGCAACTACAACTCCCAAATGACAAAAAATCTCATTGAGCTGGACTCAAAAGGTCATGTACTGTACAACTACGACTTCCAAGATCCCACGGCTTTGAAACTGCATTCGTTTGACAGTGGAGATGCACATTTAGTTCCCAGATCGAGGTGAAATAACGGGATTGCAATCAAGAGGAAGTGGGATCAAGAAAAAGTAGAGGAGGAATACGTGCGGCTGTTGTGTGCCGTCAATGTCTCCGGAGAGGAGGACCTTAAAGGCACTCATAGGCTAGCGAGGTCATCTAGTCTGACCCCTTCGGCCAGGACTGAAACCCGCCCAACAGAGGCCCCTCCAACGTCCATTTGTCCCTACCTTGAGCAAAACGCTGGCTCGGGAGGTGACCAAACCCGACCCCTGAGCTTTGGGGGCTTTCCTTCGCCGTCCGGTCAAATATGGGCTGTAGCCACCCTTGCCGCTGACCCGCTTGACCAACATCCCTGCCATTTGACCGTCCACTCCTTCTTAAACACTCGGAGACTTTGAATAGATATTCTGAGCAGTTTCTCAATATTGTTTTCCTTTTAGGGAGGGGGTTAGTAGTGCTGAAAACTAAAATGCAATCAACACAGCAGGCCTACGAAGGTTGCTGCAAAGCGGCCGGAAGGAGAAGGAAACCGCAATATATTTTTTTGCTCTCCTCCCCGAAGCAACAGCCATCGGCTTCCTCTTTTGGAGCACGTCAAGACGCCAGGAGAGCAAAATAGATAACATGCGAGGCCCCATTGCAAGGGGTGGGGACACCCAACCCTCTCTGTCATATGCTCCTTGGAACTGGGCCTGGGATGCGTAGCTTACCAAGACTCTGGGCGCATCAACCTTGTATTGCGGGTTGAATGCATCTCCGCTGTTGAAGGAACGCCCAACTTGAAATAAGACGCAGTTTTGTCGTTTGTAGTCTTTCCCCTCCTATGTAGTCCTTTATCCTGTAGAATGAATGGGACTTTGGCCCTGTTTGAATGTGACTGAACCCTGGGAGTTGCAGTTTTGCAAGGTCTTTGGCCTACGCTGGATGCATCTAGAATTTTATAAAAGGATTGCAGCTTGGCACTGGAATTATGGGAGTTGTGGTTTGATGAGGCCTTTTTTGGCTTCGTTCTATACTGCAGGGAAGACCAAAGTCCTTGCTGAACTGCAACTCCCAGGGTACCATCGCACTAAAGTGATGCCAAACTGCATAGGGAAGGCTAAAGGCCTTAAGGAACTAGAACTCCCCGGGTGCCATCACATTAAAGTGATGCAAACTGCATAGGAAAGGCTAAAGGCCTTGAGGAACTACAACTCCCATGGTGCCATCGCATTAAAGTGATGCCAAACTGTAGAGAGAAGGCCAAAGACCTTGAGGAACTACAACTCCCATGGTGCCATCGCATTAAAGTGATGCCAAACTGTAGAGAGAAGGCCAAAGACCTTGAGGAACTACAACTCCCATGGTGTCATCGCATTAAAGTGATGCCAAACTGTAGAGAGAAGGCGAAAGACCTTGAGGAACTACAACTCCCATGGTGTCATCACATTAAAGTGATGCCAAACTGCATAGGGAAGGCTAAAGACCTTGAGGAACTACAACTCGCATGGTGCCATCATATTAAAGTGATGCCAAACTGTAGAGGGAAGGCCAAAGACATTGAGGAACTACAACTCCCATGGTGCCATGGTGGTGGAGGCTCCTTCTTTGGAAGCTTTTAAACAGAGGTTGGATGGCCATCTGTCAGGGGTGATTTGAATGCAATATTCCTGCTTCTTGGCAGGGGGTTGGACTGGATGGCCCATGAGGTCTCTTCCAACTCTTTGATTCTATGATTCTATGATCACATTAAAGTGATGTCAAACTGCATAGGGAATGCCAAAGACCTTGAGGAACTACAACTCCCATGGTGCCATCATATTATAGTGACGCCAAACTGCAGAGGGAAGGCTAAAGGCCTTGCGGAACTACAGCTCCCTGGATGCCATCACATTAAAGTGACGCCGAACTGCATAGGAAAGGTCAAAGCCCTCACAGAAATACAACTCCCTGGGTGCCATTACATCACATTAAAGTGACGCCAAACTGCAGAGGGAGGGCTAAAAGCCTTGCGGAACTACAACTCCCTGGATGCCATCGCATTAAAGTGACGCTGAACTGCATAGGAAAGGTCAAAGCCCTCACAGAAATACAACTTCCTGGGTGCCATCACATTAAAGTGACGCCAAACTGCAGAGGGAAGGCCAAAGGCCTTGCAGAACTACAACTCCCCAGATGCCATCACGTTAAAGTGACGCCGAACTGCATAGGGAAGGCTAATGGCTTTGAGGAACTACAACTCCCCAGGTTCCAGGGCATTAAAGTGACGCCAAACCACATTCTTTCCATCGCATAGAGAAGGCCAAAAGCCTTGCAGGACTGCAGCTCCCAGGACTGCAAACCCTACGCTGCTGTCCAGCTGCCTTATTTTCCCTGCTTTGCCAAACTACAGCTCCCAGGACCGGATGGATGCAAGGCACCCCTAGGATCTTTGCAAACCATAACAAGATCGGGTTGCTGTGATTTTTTTCGGGCTGTCTGGCCATGCTCCAGTAGTATTTTCTCCTGACGTTTCGCCTGCATCTGTGGCAGGCATCCTCAGAGGTTTTTTTCAGAGGTCTGTTGGAAGTGAGGCAAGTGGAGTGTGTGTGAGAGAGAGAAAGTGTGTGTGTGTGGAATGAAGGCCAGGCTGGGAGAAGGAACACCAGAATCAAGTTAGTAAATAACGAAACAGGGGAATTCCAAACAGCAAATAATGAAGGGTCAGTTAATACCTCCCAAACTGAGGATGCCTCCAGGCAACAACAGCTCTATGCAGAGACCCGCACTGATTGACTTTTCAGCTGCAAGGCTACTCAATGCTATTCAAGCTTGCTAATTGCAACATTCACACTTGCTTTAAACAGACATGGGTCCTTTCTCCCAGCCTGGACATTATTCCACAGAGAGAGATAGATAGATAGATAGATAGATAGATAGATAGATAGATACTTCACTTGCTCATTTCCAACAGACCTCTGGAAAAACTTCTGAGGATGTTTGCCACAGATGCAGGCCAAACATCAGGAGAGAATGCTGCTGGGAGAAGGAACACCAGAATCAAGACAGTAAATAAAGAAACAGAGGAATTCCAGACAGCAAATAATGAAGGGCCAGTTAACACCTCCCAAACAGAGAATGCCTCCAGGCAACAGCAGCTCTATGCAGAGACCCTCACTGATTGACTTTGCAGCTGCAAGGCTGCTCAATGCTATTCAAGCTTGCTAATAGCAACATTCACACTTGCTTCAAACAGACATGGATCCTTTCTCCCACCCTGGACATTATTCCACAGATATATATCTATATACACTCCACTTGCCTCATTTCCAACAAACCTCTGAGGATGCTTGCCACAGAGGCAGGCCAAATGTCAGGAGAGAATGCTGCTGGGAGAAGGAACACCATAGAATTATGGAGTTGGAACAGACCTCATGGGGTTTCCAGTCCAACCCCCTGCCAAGAAGCAGGAAAATTGCATTCAAAGCACTCCCGACAGATGGCCATCCAGTCTCTGCTTAAAAGCCTCCGAAGAAGGAGCCTCCACCACACTCCAGGGCAGAGAGTTCCACTACTGAACAGCTCTCACAGTCAGGAAGTTCTTCCTAATGTTCAGAATCAAGACAGTAAATAAAGAAACAAGGAATTCCAGACAGCAAACAATGAAGAGCCAGTTAACACCTCCCAAACTGAGGAGGCCTCCAGGCAACATCTCTATGCAGAGACCCTCACTGATTGACTTTGCAGTTGCAAGGTTACTCAATGCTAATCAAGCTTGCTAACCGCAACATTCACACATGGGTTCTGTCTCTCACCCTGGACATTATTCCACAAATATATATACACTTGCCTCATTTCCAACAGACCTCTGAACAAATCTCTGAGGATGCCTGTCACTGATGCAGGCCAAATGTCAGGAGAGAATGCTGCTGGAACATGGCAAAAACTCCCAAGAACCCAGCGATTCCAGCCACGAAAGCCTTTGACAACATACAACATGACAGACGCTCGGGCCTTCTTCCCGCTTAACCGGAACCGAGGGTGCCTCTGCGCCCTTGAGCAACGTTTTAGTTGGGTGTTGTGGTTTGAGAGACGACAAAGGACTTGGTAGCACCAACCCATGGCAAATGGAATGGGATCCAATGGTATCAGTTCGTCAGAATTGTCGGAGAGCTGTCGGAAGCCACTCACCGCTAGAGCCGCCGAGGGTGGCACGGGGCTGGCCGCCCGGCCCCTCTTGGAGATGGAAGGAGTCTTCATCAAGTCGCGCTTCTTCCTCGAAAACATGGTCAACACCTTGCAATCAGGGCCTGGCCGGAGTCACCAAAGGGGCCCCCCCACTTGGCCATCCACTGGCTTCTCCAACGGGGCACCACGCAAGGCCTCACACGCGCCAGAGGCACATGATTTCCTGGCTGGGGGACAGAGAAGACAACGACGACAAAAAAGAAGAAGCAGCGGTGAAAACAAGACACAGGAAAAAGGCTGGGTTGCGGGTGCGAGTCCCACAGCTCTGGAGGAAATTGTTTTCGGCGGCTTTTGTTGCTCAGCCCCTTTTTGGGGACAGTTTTGGCTCATTCCATTTCGATGGAGACTTGAACGCAAGGAGTTGTAGGTTCTTTGGCCTTCTTTGGGTGCGTGCCTCAACTCTATAGAATGACTGCGGTTGGGCACCGCTTTAATGCAATTATATCTTAGAGCTGTTCAGTGCAATTATATCACCGGAGGCCCCAGTGGTGCAGTGGATCAAACTGCTGAGCTGCTGAACTTGCTGACCGAAAGGTCAGAGGTTTGAATCTGGGGAGCAGAGTGAGCTCCCGCTGTTAGCCCTAGCTTCTGCCAACCTAGCAGTCCAAAAACATGCAGATGTAAGTAGATGAATAGGCAGGGGCGGCTCAACCCATTACGCAAAGGAAGCATTTGCAGTATAGTTGATTTTGCTCAGGGACACTCTTGAGGCACTTTTAGGGGGAAATAGACCTTGACATATGCGAGTTGTAGTTACTGGGATGTATAGTTCACCTACAATCAAAGAGCATTCTGAACTCCACCAATGATGGAATTGAACCAAATACGGGCACATAGAATTCCCACGACGAACAGAAAATATATATCAGTGATTGGTTGGGGGGGGGGGGGGGGAATACCGTTGAAAATTACCTAGGGCGCCTCTGTACCAATCTGGCAGGAAGGTAATGGCACTCCATGCAGTCATGCCTGCCACATGACCTTGGAGGTGTCTACGGACAACGCTGGCTCTTCGGCTCAGAAATGGAGATGAGCACCAAGCCCCAGAGTTGGACACTACTCGACTTAATGTCATAGGAAAACATTTACCTTCATCTTAGAGCTGTAGTTTCAAAAGGTCTTTGTCCTTCATTGGGCACATATACGCGGTGGGAATGTCGCTTTAATGCAACTTTATCCTTAGAGCTGTAGTTTCACAAGGTTTTTGTCCTTCTTTGGCTATGTCTACTTTGCAGAATTGGAGGCGGTTTTGGCAGCACTTTACGGTTCCACAGCAAGCTGGTTTCAGGAAAGGCAGAAGCTGCACATCACAAGTGTTGAACCTGACTCAGCACATAGAAGATGGTTTTGAAAGACAGCAGATTACAGGAGCTGTCTTCATAGACCTGTCAGCAGATTAAGATACTGTAAATGACAGCTTCTTAACCTGTGGGTCCCCAGGTGTTTTGGCCTACAACTCCCAGAAATCCCAGCCAGTTTACCAGGTGTGAGGATTTATGGGAATTGAAGGCCAAAACATCTGGGGAACCACTGTTGTTAATCATTGCCTTCTCCTTTGTATAATATCACAAAGGACTACCACCTCATCCGCTTCATAGGAAATCTGCTACAAAACAGGAGCTTTTATGTTGAGTTCCAGGGCCAGAGAAGCAATTGGCAGAAACAGAAGAATGGCCTGCCTTAAGGGAGTGTGCTTGCTCCAGCAATGTTTAACATTTACACAAATAACCAGCCACTGCCAGAAGGGACAGAGAGTTTCATCTATGCTGATGATTGTGCCATCACTGCTCAAGAAGGGAGCTTTGAAATGGTCGAACAGAAGCTCCCCAAAGCTTTAGATGTTCTTATTGTCTATTACAGGGAAAACCAACTGATTCCTAATCCATCGATTCTAAAACATAGACATGTGCTTTTCACCTTCAGAACAAACAAGCATCTCAAGGTCTGAGTATTACCTGGGAAGGAATCCCGCTGGAGCATTGCAGCACACCAAAATACCTGGGAGTTACTCTGGAGCCCCCAGTGGCGCAGTGGGTTAAACCCCTGTGCCGGCAGGACTGAAGACTAACAGGTCGCAGCTTCGAATCCGGGGAAAGGCGGGTGAGCTCCCTCTATCAGCTCCAGCTCCTCATGCGGGGACATGAGAGATGACAAGGATGATAAAAACATCCATTCATCCGGGCGTCCCCTGGGCAACGTCCTTGCAGATGGCCAATTCTCTCACACCAGAAACGACTTGCAGTTTCTCAAGTCGCTCCTGACACGACAAAAACAAAACAAAACTCTGGAGCATGCTCTGACTTACAAGGAGCACTGCTTGACTATAAAGCAGGGGTCCTCAAACTACGGCCCGGGGGTCGGATATGGCCCTCCAAGGTCATTTACCCAGCCCTCGCTCAGTGTCAATCTAAGTCCAAAACGACTTGAAAGCACACAACAACAACAATCCTATCTCATGAGTCAAAAGCTGGCTCACGCTTCCCATTGAAATACTAATAAGTTTATATTTGTTTAAATTGTTCTTCATTTTAATTATTGTATTGTTTTTAAGTGTCGTTTGCACTACAAATAAGATATGTGCAGTGTGCATAGGAATTCATTCATTTTTTTTCAAATGATAATCCAGCCCTCCAACAGTTTGAGGGACTGTGACCTGGCCCTCTGCTTAAAAAGTTTGAGGACCCCTGATATAAAGCAAAGAGTGGGTGCAAGAAATAATATCATACCAAAGCTGGCTGGCACAACCTTGGGATCGCAACCAGACACTGTGAACACATTTGCCCTTGTGCTTTGCTACTCTGCTGCTGAGTACACATACCCAGTGTGGAATACATCTCACCACGTTAAAACGGTGGATGTGGCTCTTAATGAGGCATGCTGCATTATCACAGGATGTCTACGCCCAACACCACTGGAGAAAATACACTTTTTAGCCGATATTGTACCACCTGACACCTGTTGGGAAGTAGCAGCCAATACTGAAAGGACCAAGGCATTGACATCTCCAGCCCATCCTCTATTCAGATATCAGCCAGCAAGCCAATGCCTTAAATCAAGAAACAGCTTCCTAAGATCTACAGAGATACTCGCAGGAACACCTCAGCAAGCAAGAGTCCAAAAGTGGCAGGATAAAACCCAGAACCTCAACCATGGCTGATACCAAATGAGAGGCTCACTCCTGGGTGACTTGGGATGCACTGAACACACTGCGCTCTGGCACCACGAGATGCAGAGCCAACCTTAAGAAATGGGGCCACAAAGTGGAGTCCACGACATGTGAGTGTGGAGGAGAGCAAACCACAGACCACCTACTACAATGCAGCCTGAGCCCTGCCACATGCACAATGTAGGACCTTCTTGCAGTGACACCAGAGGCAATCCAAGTGGCCAGCTTCTGGTCAAAGGACATTTATCATAATGCCAAGGAGCCCCCGGTGGCGCAGTGGGTTAAACCCCTGTGCCGGCAGGACTGAAGACCGACAGGTCGCAGGTTCAGATCCGAGGAGAGGCAGATGAGCTCCCTCTATCAACTCCAGCTCCTCATGCGGGGACATGAGAGAAGCCTCCCACAAGGATGATAAAAACATCAAATCATCTGGGCGTCCCCTGGGCAACGTCCTTGCAGACGGCCAATTCTCTCACACCAGAAGCGACTTGCAGTTTTTCAAGTCACTCCTGACACGACAATAATAATAATAAAAAATAATGCCAAGTTTTTTTAAAACTTTGTTTATGTTTTTAAATACATTACAACATTACCCTCGGTTCGCTTCTGACACGATGAATAAATGCAACATGATCCTTGGAGTTGTCGCTTCACAAGGCCTTGCCAAACTACCACTCCCAGGATTCCTTCATATCGAGTCACGGGGCCAAAGTGCATTAACTCTACAATGTAGACATGCCTTTATTCCGAGGTTGAGAGAGAGCATGACTTGCCCAAAGACAGTTTCCGCAGCCAAGAAGGGGATTCGAACCTGGTTCTCAAACAGCACCACCACATTGACTCCCTTTGTTTGACCAAAAGTTACTATTTTAGTCAAGTTTTATCAGTGGCAACGTAAAGCGTTCCATGGTAAATTCCGAACTATGTCTGGTCGAGTATAATTTTGCAACAACAACAACAACAATAATAATCCAGCACAATACTGTCGATAATGGATTCCATTCCATTTGAAACATGACATTGGTGTATAGCTTATACCTAGCAATTTTTATACTTTGCTTCTGTTGTTGTTTTCAGCCTTAGGACTATGTTGCAACCAGGCATATATGTGCATGTTTATGTATGTGTGTGTGTGAATGATAAGAATAAGAATGCTGTTTTGTGCAATGTGCCTTTCGGTTTGGAAAAAAAAAAGAAAAAGAAAAAGAGCTTTGCTTCCCTCTACTGACAGAACAAAAAATACAACCACATACAATTGGATCTCAGTAGCCATGGATTGTATGCATGCATGCACACAATATTCTAATCGTATTTAGATAGATAGATAGATAGATAGATAGATAGATAGATAGAGATATATACACATACAACACACACAATCTCGAAGTATGTCTGTCTGTTTATCTGTTTGTACCACAAAGTGTTGCTAGGTGAAGTGGCCCTCTGTGATAACCTGTGTATAAGGGGAAGGGAGTTGCCATTAAGACATTGTGAGGTAGGCCTTCTCTGAGCTGGAGAAGGGAGAAAGCAGCCAGGCAGCAGGTAACACTGTGTAAATCATACACACACACATACACATATACATACATACATATACATACATACTAGCTTGGGTATCCAGCATTGGCCAGGTTATTTGAAAAAGTCAGTTTTTTAATTGTACAAAATGCATAAGGTTGTGAGTGAACTACAACTCCCATCATGCCAGATTAACCTTGAGAAACCCCATCAATACTTTAAGTTTGTTATGTTGGGCAGGTTTGCTCTAGATGCATCATCAGTGGGGTTCAGTGTGCTCTCTGGCTGCAGGGTAGACTACAACTTCCACTATGGAGAGTCAGTCCCCTCCAACTCTTCCAGTAGGTTGAGTTAGTCATAGAGGCTCTGTGTACCAAGTTTGGTCCAGGTCCATCATTAGCTTCTCTGATTGTGGATGAACTACAACTCTCAAAAGAGGTCATTTCCCCCAAACCCCTCCAGGAATCAAATTTCTGCTTATCAGGTCTGTGTACCAAGCTTGGTCCAGATCTATTAGTGTTTGGGTTCTCTGGATGTAGGTGAAATACAACTCCCCCAAATTAAGGTGAATTTCCCCCATACACCTGCAGTATTTTTTGCTGGTCATGGGGGCTCTGTGTGCCAAGTTTGGTCCAATTCCATCTTTGGTGGAGTTCAGAGTGCTCATTGATTGCAGGTGAACTCTAAATCCCAGGACCTACAACTCTAAAATGGCCAGGCCAATTCCCTTCCAAATGCCCCCAGTATTCAAATTTGGGCGTATCATTGGGTACGCATGGCAAGTTTGGTCCAGATCCGTCATTGTTTGGGTTCATAGTGCACTCTGGATATAGGTGAACTACAACTCCTATAAATCCCTCCAAATACCTCCAGTATTTTTGTTGGTCATGGAGGTTCTGTGTGTCAAGTTAGTTCCAAGTCCATTATTGGTGGAGTTCAGAATGCTCTTAGATTGCAAGTGAACTATACATCCCAGTGCCTACAAATCCTATAAATCATGGTGAATTCTCCCCAAACCTCTCTAGTATGTTTAGTCACTAGCCAATTCCTCTGTTTGCTGTGTGCCATGGAAAAGAACAGGAAAGGCAAAGGGAGAGGCAGTGGGCGGGGTCATGCAAACTTCACACCAATGGAGAAACTCAGAAACACTGGGATGTCTGTGGTGGAGGAAAAACAGAAAAGGATGAAATACTCCCTGTATGAAAGCCTTCACTTGGGTGATGGGCAGTGTGGTGTTTGTGGAGGACATTGGCAGGGCTCTTGGACATGTTCATGGTGCTCACTATAACCTGCAATGTCATTGGAGGGAGGGCTATTGGTGTCTCCTGAGCAGTAGGAGTTATAGCTATTTGTGGAAGTGGGAGCCTGTCTGTGTAAGTCGGCATCCCATCCACACACACACACATACGTATTTTCACTTTTACATAACTTGGGAATAATGCTTGCGAAGGTAAGTGGAAAATGGAAGCCTACATTAAAGATGGACGGATTCAATCTACTTGGTGAGACCTGAGTAGGGAAATGGACAAAGAGATGGACTTGGGGGGGGGGGGGTGGGGTCTTTCATTCTTGGGTTCTTCTGAAATCAAATGGCAGTCAACAGCGAAGGTGGAAAGCAGCAGGAAAAGATGGAGGTCCTCTTCTGCTTTGAGTAAGCTCTGGGAAGATAAAGTGGGGTATAAATAAATAAAACAACAACAACAACTCAGCCCCGACTTTTCAAGTTGAAGTTAGGACTCAATTGAGATCCGTCATTCATAAGATCAGGGGCGGCTCAACCATTACGCAAAGTAAGCGTTTGCTGTACACTTTTTTTGCCAGGGGTGCAGAGGCGCCTCTGTAAATGCCCCTCGAACGCCACTTGAGGAGCACCCCCTCGGCTCACAACAGCTCTAGCAGTCCGGGGGGAGCCTCAGCTTCCTTGCCTCACTGCCGGGCGATCCTCTTCCCGAAGGGGCCGGGCCCTTGAGCCTCGCCTAGCCCCTCTCGTTCCTGATCCATATCAATGATTGGTGTGTGTGTGTGTGGGGGGGGGGGGGGCACACCAAAATACTGTTTGCTTACTGTTGAAAATTACCTAGGGCCGCCTCTGCATAAGATCCAATGGTTTCGAGAGGTTTTGGTTCCCCTTCCCTAGAGGCTCCCTAAAAGAGGCCAGCTTAACTTGATTATCTATGGGGGCGTTCACTAAAGATTTCCCCTGACTCACTTCCTGTGGACTGAGAGCAATGAAACTTGGCCTAGTTCTGAGTCCTTCTCTCCATGGGTACCACCCAGGGACACACACTTCTCCCATCTTTTTAAGCAACTGTAAACACCTCCCTTGTAGAAGTCAACAGGTTGTTCCAAAAGCCACGTTGTGACTTTGGAAATCAGAGTCTCCTCACCTGAGAAATGCTTGCATGGAAGTCTGATGGTGCGAGGTTGGGTGAAGAAGGGGGATGCGGTCAAATGTCAAACCATAGGCACATGCTTCTTCCATTTGAGCAACAGGTGAGTTGTGAACTGGTGCATTGCCTTGCAGAAGGCGGATACCTTAATAATAATAATAATAATAATAATAATAATAATAATAATAATAATCCTTTATTTGTACCCCGCTAACATCTCCCGAAGGACTCGGTGCGGCTTACAAGAGGCTGAGGCCCAACACAACAAAAACAACAGCATCACAAATACAACAAAATAACTCATAAAACAGCAATAAACATTTAAACAACAGCAAATAACATTAGACAGTAACACCATGACACATTTAAAACTAAGGCCGGGCCAATGTAATGATTAAAAATATTAAAATGCTGGGCATGGCAGGTGAAATAGATAGGTTTTTGGAGATAGGTGCAATGTGCAGACCATCTTAAATCTCTAGTAAAGTGCATTTGGGACATGATGCTTGGAGTTTCCTATTCTGGGAAGGCACACTGGAACAACCACGTCTTCAAGCTCTTCCTAAAGACTGCCAGTGTTGGAGATTGTCTGATGTCCTTGGGGAGAGAGTTCCAGTGTCAGGGGCCACCACGGAGAAGGCCCTGTCCCTCGTCCCCACCAATCGCGCTTGCGACGCAGGTGGGATCGTGAGCAGGGCCTCTCCAGATGATTGGAGAGATTGTGTGGGTTCATATACGGAGATGTGGTCACGAAGGTAGGCAGGTCCCAAACCGTTTAGGGCTTTGTAGGTAAGCACCTGCACCTTGAACTGGGACCGGAAAATGAATGGCAGCCAATGGAGCTCCTTAAACAGGAGGGTTGAACAGGAGCATCTTGGTTTGGATGATCTCCCGCAATGTCTGCAGCAGTGAAGCCTAGTCTGCCCCAGTGATCCTGGTCCCCTTTGCTAGGAAATCCATCAATCCTACTCAGTGCTGGTCCCAAAATCCTTTGAGCATGACCTTACCTGCCGAGAGGTGGGCACGTGCCTTCTTTGGAGGTGGTGAGTCATGATGCTTCTATTGCATCAACTGGACTTGAGTCTCAGGATCAGAGTGATGGGCTCAGCTTTCCTCCTGTGTGATCAGTCTGTTGAAAAAGTCCATGGCATGTCATTGTCAAGAGAGCCTGAGAGCATTTGACTCATTCCTGCTTCTGGAAAGGTATGAGTGAGCAGATACCTTATGCATGTGAGGATGGTCTTGGATGATTTTTGCCACATCTAGGTGGTGAATGGTTACGTATCGATTGTCCGAAATGGTGACCTCCACGTGCTCATCAATAGCAGAGTGGGGTCGCCCTGGAATTGGAGCTGTTTGTATCAAAGTCCGACCACATTGGAATGGACAATGCCAGTTCTTGACTCTATGCTATGACGGGGAATCATCCTCACAAACCTCTTTCATCTCATCAAACGTCTCCTTTGGTGTGCGGCCTTTCAAGGAAAGGAACTTCAGGACTGCTCTGTATTCTGCTGGGTCCATACTCAAACCTCACACCACTTCCACACCTGTAAAATCAAGACCGTTCTCAGTTCTGACTTGTAAATTGGCATGTGACCTATAGAGACTTAGATCATTACACAGGTGCAGTTTCAGCACCCTGTGATAAATAGAAGTGGGCCAGGGGAAATCTTTCATGGACACCCTTCTACTTCATAATAAATCATAACACATCACTCTTACTGATAAGAGTGATGTGCAGGGGGAAAAAGAAAAGGAGGAAAGGAAAGGAAAGGAAAGGAAAGGAAAGGAAAGGAAAGGAAAGGAAAGGAAAGGAAAGGAAAGGAAAGGAAAGGAAAGGAAAGGAAAGGAGGAAAAAGCCGCTCTCCTCTCTGCTTTCCTGGACTGGATTTCCTAACCTTAAATGATGTCACCGTCCTGGCATTTGAGGAATTGTCTGCCCACTGGGTGCGGGGAGACTCCTTCAAACCTCCCATAGAGGAAAAAGCCAATAAAGAGAGAGAGAGAGAGAGAAAACACTGTTGTTTTCGAGAAGCCTCAAGCTGCCAACCTGGTTTGATTTTCCCCTTTTGGAAAAGGTCTTCGTTTGCATTCAGACCGATTCAAAAAAACAAACAAAACAAAACAGTTTCCCGAGTGTTGCATTTGCTTTTTTATCTTCCCATATCCGAATCAATTTGCTCTTTCATTGTAGGGAACTATAAATCCCAGCAACTACAACTCCCAAATGTCAAGCCCTATTTCCCCCAAACTCCACCAGTGTTCACACCATATTGAGTATCCGTGCCAAGTTTGGTCCAGATCCCTCACTGGTTGAGTCCACTATGCTCTCTGGATGTAGGTGAACTACAACTCCCAAACTCACAATGCTCACCAAATCCTTCCGGTATTTTCTGTTGGTCATGGGAGTTCTGTGTGCCAAGTTTGGTTTAATTCCATTGTTTGTGGAGTTCAGAATGCGCTTTGATTGTGGGTGAGCTATAAATCCCAGCAACTACAACTCCCAAATGACAAAATCAATCCCCCCCAACCCCACCAGTATTCAAATTTGGGCATATCGGGTATTTGTGCCTAATTGGGTTCAGTGAATGAAAATACATCCTGCATATCAGATATTTACATTACGATTCACGAAAGTAGCAAAATTACAGTTATGGAGTAGGAACAAATATAATGTTATGGTTGGGGGTCACCAAAACAGGAGAAACTGTATTAAGAGGCTGTGGCATTAGGAAGGTTGAGAAACACTGGCTTAGACTATCCCTCTCTCCTCTTGGCCTTGCTCCACTTACTATGTTGGATGACTTTTAGTCCAGATGGAAAAAGGCAGTAGCACTCAAAATTTCATCCCTGGGCTTCTCTCCAGGACTGCTAACCAGTATGGGCTACGATCAACCCAAATATCTGAGTAAACAATGCATAACAGACATTGAGCGCCAATCAGACTTAGCCAGCGCCCCATCCTTTATCATCAATGGAGTCATGAAATATCTAACCATGCTGGAGGTTTCTAGCCATCAGAGAGCCTTCACTTTGGAACGTTGCCATGCCTTCCCATCTGCCGTATTGGAAGACCCCATATGCTTCCCTACCCTGTGCCACATGAGCAGCCCTGTTCCCTCCCTAGGAGCTGTTCAACAGTGGAACTCTCTGCCTCGGAGTGTGGCGGAAGCTTCTTCCTTGGAGGCTTTGAAACAGAAACTGAATGGCTATTTGTCAGGGGTACTTTCGTTGTGCTTTTCCTGCATGATAAGGGGTTGGGCTAGATGGGACGTGTGGTCTCTTCCAACTCTATGATTCTAAGGCAGGCCAGGAAATCAGAAGACGTTTCCTTCTTGGGAGGAGAGCAATTACCAATCTTGATAAAATAGTGAAGAGACATCACACTAGCAACGAAGATCCGCATAGTTAAAGCAATGGTATTCCCCGTAGCAACATATGGATGTGAGAGCTGGACCATAGGGAAGACTGAGCGAAGGAAGATTGATGCTTTTCATAGAATCATAGAGTTGGAAGAGACCTCATGGGCCATCCAGTCCAACCCCCTGCCAAGAAGCAGGAATATTGCATTCAAAGCACCCCTGACAGATGGCCATCCAGCCTCTGTTTAAAAGCTTCCAAAGAAGGAGCCTGCACCACACTCCGGGGCAGAGAGTTCCACTGCTGAACGGCTCTCACAGTCAGGAAGTTCTTCCTAATGTTCAGATGGATTCTCCTTTCTTGTAGTTTGAACTGTGGTGTTGGAGGAAAATTCTGTCAGTGCCTTGGGCCATGAGAAGATCCACCCAGGCCATACTTCAGGGAATAAAGCCCGACTGCTCATTGGAGGGAAGGATATTAGAGAGGCAAAGATGAAGTACTTTGGCCACAACATGAGAAGACAGGAAAGCTTAGAGAAGACAATGATGCTTGGGAAAATGGAAGGAAAAAAAGACAGTCCAACCAAGGGCAAGATGGATGGATGATATCCTTGAAGTGACTGGCTGGGGGTGGTGACGGCCGACAGGAAGCTCTGGCATGGGCTGGTCCATGAGGTCATGAAGACTCAGAAGCGACTGAACGAATAAACAACAACAACAAGGCATACATGTGCAAACTTGGGCCCCCAGGTGTTTTGGACTTCAACTCCCACAATTCCTAACAGCCTACTGGCTGATTGATAACTGGCAAATAGAGGGAGAAAACATGGAGGCAGTGAGAGACTTTGTATTTCTAGCTGTGAGGATGACTGCAGACGCAGACTGCAGCCAGGAAATCAGAAGAGGTTTCCTTCTTGGTAGGAGAGCAATAATCAATCTTGATCAAATAATGAAGAGTAGAGACATCACACTGGCAAGGAAGTTATGCATAGTTAAAGCAATGGTATTCCTCATAGTAACCTATGGATGCGAGAGCTGGACCATAAGGAAGGCTGAGCGAAGGAAGAGAGACGCTTTTGAACTTTGGTGCTGGAGGATCATTCTGAGAGTACCTTGGACTGCAAGAAGATCCAACCAGTCCATCCTCCACAGGACATAATGCTCGGCTGCTCACTGGAGGGAAGGATATTAGAGGTAAAGACGAAGTATTTTGGCCACATAATGAGAAGACAGGAAAGCTTGGAGAAGACAATGACCACCAGCATTAAAGCGATGGTCCTCCGCCATCAACTCCGCTGGACCGGCCACGTTGTCCGGATGCCCGACCACCATCTCCCAAAGCAGTTGCTCAACTCCGAACTCAAAAAGCAGTTGCTCTACTCCGCCTGAGCTCTGTGAGTGCAGCATTTTTCTGAATGAAGCAGAGAGTGTTTGAGGACCGGGACATCTGTAGGGATACCAAGACGCTTGTTTATAAAGCTATTGTCCTCCCAACCCTGCTCTATGCCTGTGAGATATGGACTATCTACAGACATCACATGCAACTCCTGGAATGATTCCATCAGCGTATTGTTGAAGGCTTTCATGGCCAGAATCACTGGGTTACTGTAGGTTTTTTCGGGCTATATGGCCATGGTCTAGAGGCATTCTCTCCTGACGTTTCGCCTGCATCTATGGCAAGCATCCTCAGAGGTAGGTAGCATTTATGGCAAGCATCCCCACCTCACTATCTCTGAGGATGCTTGCCATAGATGCAGGCGAAACATCAGGAAAGAATGCCTCTAGACCATGGCCATATAGCCCGAAAAAACCTACAACAACCAACAGATTCCATCAACGTTGCCTCCGAAAAACCCTGAAAATCTCTTGGGAAGACAAGCGGACAAATGTCAGCGTGCAAAGACCACCAGCACTGAAGTGATGGTCCTCCTCCATCAACTCCACTGGACCAGCCACATTGTCCGAATCAACGTCTCCCAAAGCAGTTGCTCTACTCCGAACTCAAGAACGGAAAATGGAATGTTGGTGGGCAGGAAAAGAGATTTAAAGATGGGCTCAAAGACAACCTTAAAAACTCTGGCAGAGACACTGAGAACTGGGAAGCCCTGGCCCTTGAGCGCTCCAGTTGGAGGTCAGCTGTGACCAGCAGTGCTGCAGAATTTGAAGAGGCATGAATGGAGAGCGCAAGAGAGAGATGTGCCAAGAGGAATGCGCATCAAGCCAACCCCAACTGGGGCCGCCTTCCACCTGGAAACCAATGCCCTCACTGCGGGAGAAGATGCAGATCAAGAATAGGGCTCCACAGTCACCTACGTACCCACTGCCAGTACACCGATCTTGGAAGACAATCCTACTCGGATCGCCTAAGTGGGGAAAATGGAAGGAAAAAGGAAGAGGGTCCGACCAAGGGCAAGATGGATGGATGGTGTCCTTGAAGTGATTGGGTTGACCTTGAAGGAGATGGGGGTGACCACGGCCGACTGGGAGCTCTGGCCTGCGCTGGTCCATAAGTTCACCAAGAATCATAGAATCATAGAATCAAAGGGTTGGAAGAGACCTCATGGGCCATCCAGTCCACCCCCCTGCCAAGAAGCAGGAATATTTCATTCAAAGCACCCCTGACAGATGTCCATCCAGCCTCTGTTTAAAAGCTTCCAAAGAAGAACGAAATGCAAAGATACAGAATGGGGGACGCCTGGCTCGAGAGCAGTACGTGTGAAAAAGATCTTGGAGTCCTCGTGGACAACAAGTTAAACATGAGCCAACAATGTAATGTGGCGGCAAAAAAAGCAAATGGGATTTTGGCCTGCATCCATAGGAGTCTAGTGTCTAGATCTAGGGAAGTCATGCTACCCCTCTATTCTGCTCTGGTTAGACCACACCTGGAATATTGTGTCCAATTCTGGGCACCACAATTCAAGAGAGATATTGACAAGCTGGAATGTGTCCAGAGGAGGGCGACTAAAATGATCAAGGGTCTGGAGAACAAGCCCTATGAGGAGCGGCTTAAAGAGCTAGGCATGTTTAGCCTGAAGAAGAGAAGGCTGAGAGGAGATATGATAGCCATGTATAAATATGTGAGAGGAAGCCACAGGGAGGAGGGAGCAAGCTTGTTTTCTGCTTCCTTGGAGACTAGGACGCGGAACAATGGCTTCAAACTACAAGAAAGGAGATTCCATCTGAACATGAGGAAGAACTTCCTGACTGAGAGCCGTTCAGCAGTGGAACTCTCTGCCCCAGAGTGTGGTGGAGGCTCCTTCTTTGGAAGCTTTTAAACAGGGGCTGGATGGCCATCTGTCAGGGGTGATTTGAATGCAACATTCCTGTTTCTTGGCAGGGGGTCGGACTGGATGGCCCATGAGGTCTCTTCCAACTCTTTGATTCTATGATTCTATGATTCTATAGAATGAGTTGGAAGAGACATCATGGGTCATCCAGTCCAACTCCATTCTGCCAAGAAGCAGGAAAATTCAAAGCACGCCCAACAGATGGCCATCCAGCCTCTGTTTAAAAGCTTCCAAAGAAGGAGACTCCACCACACTCCAGGGCAGGGAGTTCCACTGCTGAACGGCTCTCACAGTCAGGAAGTTCTTCCTAATGTTCAGATGGAATCTCCTTTCTTGTAGTTTGAAGCCATTGTTCCTTGTCCTAATCTCCATGGAAGCAGTAGAGTTGGACAGGCTGTTAGGGATTGTGGGAGTTGAAGTCCAAAACACCTGGAGGGCCCAAGTTTGCCCATGCCTGCTGGAAGGGATGCTTTGGAGGCCCCTCCTTCCTGAAACCAGCAGTTCATAACAACCCCAACACAAACACCCACCCAAGGCGGGAGGCAATAGGAGGAGAGGAAGAGCCCCATTCCTGGGGGTGTCGGGGTGCCCCCCTCTTGCCCCACACAGGGGCCCTCCCAAGCCGGAGGAATTCGGCTCTTTGTGCCCTTATAAGGCCATTTCCACGGGCGCCCAATCAGAGGAGAAGGAGGAGGAGGCGCTGCCAGAAGAAGTAGGAGAAGAAGGAAGAGGAGGAGGAGAGTCCCCAAACTTTTGGGCGAGGCGCTTCCTTGGGGCTCCCTCTCTGGACGGCCCCGTCCCCCATCCAGGATGAGCAGCAACCAGTTCAACAAGGGACCCAGTTATGGCTTGTCGGCCGAAGTTAAGAACCGGGTGAGAAGGGGGCTTTGAGGGGGCAGAAGGGTCTCCAAAGGGGAGCTCTCCAAAGCCGCGCGTAAAAGGCGCAGAGCGCATTTGGGGAGAGAGAGAGAGAGAGGGAGGAAGAGAAAGAGAGAGGCCTGATGCGTGCCTGCTTTGGAGAGGCTGCCCTGGGTGTGGATGTAGGTCTCCAGGGCTGTATTTTGAGGGAGTGGGAGGGGAACCCCTATTTCCCAGGCCAGAAGTTACTCAGAAGTACCACCTGCCCAGAAAGAAAGTTTGGGGACAAGTATGGAGGAGTTTCCTAACAAGAGAAGGCTGCAGATGATGTATTGTTGTTGTTTCTTCCTTTTGGCAATGCATGTTTGCTACTTTGTTGCTTCTGTCTGTAAACCGCCCTTTGGGGAGATAAATAGGACAGGTTATACATAAAATATTTTATTATTATTATTATTATTATTATTATTAGAAACACAAGATTAGTACACAGCAAACAAAATCACTCTGCTGGCTGTTGTATTGGATCACACATCGGGATATAGGATCACACGTCGGGATATAGGATCACACGTCGGGATATAGGAGCACACGTCGGGATATAGGAGCACACATCGGGATATAGGAGCACACGTCGGGATATAGGATCACACGTCAGGATATAGGATCACACGTCGGGATATAGGAGCACACGTCGGGATATAGGAGCACACGTCGGGATATAGGAGCACACATCGGGATATAGGAGCACACGTCGGGATATAGGATCACACGTCAGGATATAGGATCACACGTCGGGATATAGGATCACACGTTGGGATATAGGATCACACGTCGGGATATAGGATCACACGTCGGGATATAGGAGCCCCCGGTGGCACAGTGGGTTAAACCCCTGTGCCGGCAGGACTGAAGACCGACAGGTCGCAGGTACAAATCTGGGGAGAGCGCGGATGAGCTCCCCTATCAGCTCCAGCTCCTCGTGCAGGGACATGAGAGAAGCCTCCCACAAGGATGTTAAAACATCACAACATCCGGGCGTCCCCTGGGCAACGTCCATCCAGATGGCCAATTCTCTGGCACCAGAAGCGACTTGCAGTTTCTCAAGTCGCTCTTGACAACGACCAAAAAAACAAAAAGAAAACAACACATTGGGATGCTTCGCAAGTGTTTAGGACTGTGTGATGTATTGGCGACTAATGTGTGCAGATCTCGGTAGGGTGGCCTTTTGCAGCTGACAGGTAGTGATTTTGTCAGCGCCGATTGTTTTTAAGTGCAGGCCAAGGTCTTTAGGCACCTCACCCAGTGTGCCAATCACCACTGGGACCACCTTTATTTATTTATTTATTTATTTATTTATTTATTATTTAAACTTATATGCCACCACTCCCCTGGGGCTCGAAGCGGCTTACAAGAATAGCTAAAATCTAACAAAGTTTAAAAGCAATTTAAAACAATTTAAAAACAACAGTATCAAACATTAAAAGCCTGTCAGAACAGGTATGTCTTACATGCCCTGCGGAAAGCTGGTAAGTCCCACAGGGCATGAACTTCAGGTGGCAGAGCATTCCAGACTGATGGCGCCACTGCTGTGAAGGCTCTGTGTCTGGTTGCCATTAGATGCAAGGTCTTGACACTGGGGACTTCCAATAGATCTTGGTCCTCAGAACGGAGGGATCTCTGGGGTTGGTAGGGGGTGAGACGATCCCTCAGATACCTTGACTGGCTTGTGCCAGAAACTTTGCAGTTCCGTCTTTAAATCCTCGTATTGTGTCGGCTTTTCCAGTTTCTCTTCAATCCTGTCATCGTCTGGGATTGCAACATTGATGATCCATACTTGGTTTTTTTAACATGATTGTGAGGTCAGGAGTCTTGTGCTCCAAAACTCTGTCAGTCTGAATTCAGAAGTCCCAGAGTAGTTTGACGTGTTCATTTTCTGTAACTGTTTCAGACTTGTGATCGCACCAGTTCTTTGTCACAGGCAGATGATATTTGTGGCACAAGTTCCATTGAATCATCTGAGCAACGGTGTTATGCCTCTATTTGTAGTCTGTGCAATCTTCATGTAGCAGCTGAGGATATGATGCATCGTTTCGTCTGCTTCCTTGCAGAGTCTACACTTGGGATCTGTTGTCAGCTTTTCAATTCTGGCTTCTTCTTCTTCATATTATTATTATTATTACTAGCCGTCCCCTGCCACACGTTGCTGTGGCCCACATGGGGGTTTCTGTGTGGGGGGTTTGGCCCAATTCTATCGTTGGTGGGGTTCAGAATGCTCTGTGATTGTAGGTGAACTATAAATCCTAGCAACTACAACTTCCAAATGACAAAATCAATTTTTTGAGTGAAGGACATACATTGGGTTGTTAGGTGTCTTGTATCCAAATTTGGTGTCAATTCGTCCAGTGGTTTCTGAGTTCTGTTAATCCCACAAACGAACATTACATTTTTATTTATATAGACTAGCTGTCCCTTGCCATGCGTTGCTGTGGCCCAGTCTGGCGATCTGGAAAATAAAGGAATGGTTTCTAATATATATAATTCCTTTATGCTTGTGGGTAAACAGTATTCCTTGTTGTTTCTATGTCGGTGTTGATGTGGAGATTGTCTGGTTTGCCTAGTATGGAACATGCAATATATCATTGTCCTTCTTTAGGGGTCCCTTTAAAATCTATGATACTATATCTGTGTGTGTGTGTGTGTGTGTGCGTGAATCATATCTATCTATCTATATCTATGGCTGGATGGTTCTTGTCAGGAGGGCTTTGATTACGTTTTCTTGCCCTGGTGAAGGGAGTTGGCCTGGATGGCCTTAAGTATGGTGGTTCTGTGTGGGAGGTTTGCCCCAATTCTGTCGTTGGTGGGGTTCAGAATGCTCTTTGATTGTAGGTGAACTATAAATCCCAGAAACTACAACTCCCAAATGTCAGGTTCTATTTTCCCCAAACTCCATCTGTGTTCATATTTGGGCATATGGAATTTTCGTGCCAAGTTTGGTCCAGATCCATCATTGTTTGAGTCCATAGTGCTCTCTGGATGTAGGTGAACTACAACTCCAGGACTCAAGGTCAATGCCCACCAAACCCTTGTAGTATTTTCTGTTGGTCAGGGGAGTTCTGTGTCCCAAGATTGGTTTAATTTCATCATTGGTGGAGTTCAGAATGATTTTTGATTGTAGGTGTACTGTAAATCCCAGCAACTGCAACTTCCAAATGACAAAATCAAAAAAAATTGAGTGAAGGACATACATTGGGGTTGTTAGGTGTATCTTGTCCAAATTTTGTGTCAATTCCCCCAGTGGTTTCTGAGTTCTGTTAATCCCACAAACGAACATTACATTTCATAGAATCATAGAATCATAGAATCAAAGAGTTGGAAGAGACCTCATGGGCCATCCAGTCCAACCCCCTGCCTCTATTTATATAGAGTATAACTTTCTCTTGTCAAAGGCTTTCATGGCCAGAATCATTCTGCTTTGATACAGAACATGTGCCATCCAGTAGTTACCATATGCTTGCCCACAGAACACCATATTTAATAATCTAGAGCTGATGTGCTCGTAGTACTCTTTTGTGGGTAGTCAATCTCTCGGACATCCTCAGCACTATCAGAGGATTTCGCGAGAGCAGTCACTCTCATTGCCACGTGGTTTCAAGGCAACGTGTACTAATTATGAGGTCATGGACCATACTTTCATTGGGTTGTTGTTGTAGGTTTTTTCGGGCTGTATGGCCATTCACACTTAGCTCCAGCAGAGAAGAGTCCTTTGTCTCATGCTGGTCATTCCACAGATATTTAAACCCTTTTTCCTAATTCCAACAGACCTCACTACCTCTGAGGATGCTTGCCATAGATGCAGGCAAAACATCAGGAGAGAATGCCTCTAGACCATGGCCATACAGCCCGAAAAAACCTACAACAACCCAGTGATTCCGGCCATGAAAGCCTTTGACCATACTTTCATTCTTAGAATCATGGAATTCTAGAGTTGGAAGAGACCTCATGGACCATCTAGTCCTGCCAAGAAGCAGGAAAATTGCATTCAGAGAACCACTGACAGATAGCCATCCAGCCTCTGCTGAAAAGCCTCCAAAAATGAGCCTCCACCACACTCAGGGGCAGAGAGAGAGAGTTCCACTGCTCAACAGCTCTATCTCAGGAAGTTCTTTCTAATGTTCAGGTAGAATCTCCTTTAGGTTCTTGTAGGTTTTTTCGGGCTATAGGGCCATGTTCTAGAGGCATTTCTCCTGACGTTTCGCCTGCCTCTATGGCAAGCATCCTCAGAGGTAGTGAGGTCTGTTGGAAATAGGAAAATGGGTTTATATATCTGTGGAATGACTGGGGTGGGGCAAAGAGCTCTCTGCTGAAGCTAGGTGTGAATGTTTCAGCTGACCACCTTCATTAGCATTTGAAGGCCTGGCTGAGCCTGGGAAAATGTTCTGTTGAGAGGTGTTAATATGTGCCTGGTTGTTTCCTCTCTGCTGTTTTGCTGTAGAATCTCCTTTCTTTCCTTTAGTTTGAAACCATTGTTCCATTGTGTCCTAGCCTCCAGGGCAGCAGAAAACAAGCCTGCTCCCTCCTCTCTATGACTTCCCATCACATCTCACCATGACTCCTCTCAGCCTTCTCTTCTGCAGGCTTAACATGCCCAGCTCTTGAAGCTGCTCCTCAGACGGCTTGTTCTCCTGACCCTGGATCCTTTGAGTCACCTTTTTGTGGACACATTCCAGCTTAAACATCTCCCTTCAATTATGGTGCCCAGAATTGCACAAAGTGGGATTCCAGGTGTGGTCTGACCAAGGCAGAATAGAGGGGTAGCATGACTTCCCTAGATCTAGACACTAGACTCCTATTGATGCAGGCCAAAATCCCATTGGCTTTTTAAGCTGCCCCATGTCATTGCCGGCTTATGTTTAACTTGTTGTCCATGACAACAAGTGCTCTTGCGGACCACTGGTGGTCCACAAGCCACAGGTTGGGATCCACTGCTTTAAGTGGATGAAGCTGACAATGACTATTTATTGTAATTTATTGAAAAGCTATATTTTTATATCTTATACTAGCTTTTCTCAACCTGGGGGTCAGTAACTTGGGGGGGGGGGGTCTTGAGGGGGTATAAGAAGGGTCACCAAAGACCACTGGAAAACATATTTTTCTGCTGGTCTTAGGAACCCCTTTGGCAGAGAAGGCTGAAGATCCCTCCGCTTGTCCTTCCCTACCTTTTTGGAAACAGAGGAAAACCCTCCTACCAAAAGCCCTCCTCCTGCTGTGATTGTCCAACCTCTCAGCTAAGGGGAGGGGAGAGCAGGCTTGCTCAGCACATGGCAGCGTGGTGCGCATGTGCGGGTAAGGGAGAGCATGCAAGGCTGGAGGGAGGGTTGTGCCATCAAGTCCCTTTGAGACATAAAGGTTCTCTGTGAGTTTAGTCCAATTGTCTCATTGGTGGGGTTCAGAATGCTCTTTGATTGTAGGTGAACTATAAATCCCAGCAACAAAAATTCCCAAATGTCAAGGTCTATTTTGGGTTGTTGTAGGTTTTTTCGGGCTATATGGCCATGTTCTAGAGGCATTCTCTTCAGACGTTTCGCCTGCATCTATGGCAAGCATCCTCAGAGGTAGTGAGGTCTATTGGAACTAGGAAAGTGGGTTTATATCTCTGAGGATTCTTGCCATAGATGCAGGCGAAACGTCAGGAGAGAATGCCTCTAGAACATGGCCATATAGCCCTAAAAAACCTACAACGACCCAAAATAGACCTGCATCTATGGCAAGTATCCTCAGAGGTAGTGAGGTCTATTGGAACTAGGAAAGTGGGTTTATATCTCTGAGGGTGCTTGCCATAGATGCAGGCAAAACGTCAGGAGAGAATGGCTCTAGAACATGGCCATATAGCCCGAAAAAACCTACAACAACCCAGTGATTCCGGCCATGAAAGCCTTCAACAATACATTAAGGTCTATTTTCTCCAAACTCTGCCATTGTTCACATTTGGACATATTGAGTATTCGTGCCAAGTTTGGTCCAGATCCATCATTGTTTGGGTCCACAGTGCTCTCTGGATGTAGGTTAACTATAAGTCCAAAACTCAAGCTCAATGCCCACCAAACCCTTCCAGTATTTTCTGTTGGTCATGGGAGTTCTGTTTGCCAAGTTTGGTTCAATTCTATCATTGGTGGAGTTCTGAATGTTCTTTGATTATAGGTGAACTATCAAACAACATTTGTCCCATTGCGTAGGAAAGGCCAAAAGCCTTGTGTGACTACATCTCCCAGGACTGCATCACCCTAATCTGTTGTCCGGTGGCCTTGTTTTCCCCGCCTTGCCAAACTACAGCTCCCAGGACCATGTGGATGCAACAGGATTGGGTTGTTGTGAGTTTTTCAGGCTATATGGCCATATTCCAGTAGTATTTTCTCCTGAAGTTTGACCTACATCAGTGACAAGCATCCTCAGAGGTTTGTTCAGAGGTTTGTTGGAAATGATGCAAGTGGAGCACATATATATGTCTGCGGAATAATTTCCAGGCTGGGAGAAATAACCCTTTTTTGTTTGAAGTGTGAATGTTGCAGTTAGCAAGTTTGATTAGCACTGAATAGCTAGTCAGTGAGGGTATTTGCATAGAGGTTGCCTGGACTTCGTTGCTTGGAGGCATCTGCTGTTTTGGATGTGTTATTGCTATTTGGAATTCCCCTGTTTCTTTACTGTCTTGATTCTTGTGTTTTTTAAAAACTGGTCACTTACTTACTTAGGCGATCCCTCATTGGCCAAGTAGGATAGTCTTCCAAGATCAGAATTCTTGTGAGTCTGTAGGTGGCTGTGGAACCCTATTCTTGATCTGCATCTTCTTCAGCAGTGAGGGCATTGGTTTCCAGGTGGAAGGCGGTCCCGGTCGGGGTTGGCTTGATGCGCCTTCCTCTTGGCACGTTTCTCTCTTTCACCCTCCATTCGTGCCTCTTCAAATTCTGCAGCACTGCTGGTCACAGCTGACCTCCAGCTGGAGCGCTCAAGGGCCAGGGCTTCCCAGTTCTCAGTGTCTATGCCAGAGTTTTAAAGGTTGGCTTAAAGTCACTAGACAGTGTTCATTCATGGTTTCCTCCATTCTGTTGAAATTGTCCACTCCAGACAGCAAACAATCAAGTGCCAGTGAACACCTCCTAAACAAAGGATTCCCCCAGGCAGGAAGCAGCCGGGCACTGCAGCTGCAAGGCTACTCAATGCTAATCAAGCTAGCCAACTGCAACATTTACACTTGCTTCAAACAGGCAAGGGTTCTTTCTCCCACCCTAGACATTATTCTACATATATATATACACCCCACTTCCCTCATTTCCACAGACCTCTGAACAAAACTTTGCCACAGATTCAAGTGAAACGCCAGGACAGAATGCTACTGGAACATGGCCATACAGCACAAAAAAAACTCACAGCAACCCAGTGATTATGGCCATGAAAGCCTTTGACAACACAATATCTATGAGGTTGGAGGGCTTTGATGACATCTTCCTACATGGCGGAAGGGGGTTGGGCACTTAGGGGTCCCTTCTGATTCTAGGATTCCAAAACTCAACAATGTTGACCAGGCAAGGGAACAGAGTGCAGGAGTCTGTGGGCAGGTCACACTCTCTCAACCTCATAAAGGCCTTTGGAATAACCTTGCTTTTCTCTCCGCAGCTCGCCCAAAAATATGACCCCCAGAAAGAAGCTGAGTTGCGGATTTGGATAGAGAACATCACCGGCCGGGAGATCGGACCTGACTTCCAGAAAGGGCTGAAAGACGGAGTCCTTCTTTGCGAGTGAGTAGGGTCCAAGCCGGGGGCGGTGAAGTGGGCAATTCAGGCACGTACTAATTTTCTCACAGAGGTCAAAAATTAATTATTTAAACGACTTGTCCATTTCCCCCATGGTTTCTCTCCATCCTAGGCTAATGAACAAACTTCATCCTGGATCAATACGGAAGATCAATCGCTCTGCCCTGAATTGGCACCAGGTAACAACTCCCTTCCTCAGGCCTTTTGGGTTTGAAAGGAGTTAGAAGGGAACCTCAGAGGTTATCCAGACCATCCTTCATGGTCTGGCATGGTTTGGCATGAAAGAGAGTGAGTTTTGGGAGCTGCCCAAAACAATAAAGGTGTACAAAGTGACTGAAATCTGATGACTAATTTGTTTCGGAGATTTGGATTGGCCCCGTTTTGTTTTGTAAAGATTCAGAGGGGTTTCATATCATAATCCGAAGCTTTGTAATTGTTTCATTCGGATTCGTTCCATTAGCGGTCATGGGGAAAATCTTGAGGCTCATTTTACCCATCGATTTTATGGCTATCAGGATTAAACTTGGCACACTTGTAGGCAACATTGATGACTTTAAGTCTGCCAAGTTTCAGAATGTTTTGGTAATCCAATGAATATTTAGGAATTTTTAAAGTTTTTACAATCAAAGGAAACCAGCTTTGCAGAAAGCTATGTGATTGGCTTACAAGGAAAAAATAAAATAGCATGCAGTTGCCGTTGTCAATGACATCAGCCCACTCTAGTGGGCTCGAGCCTCGTTCATCCCTCATTTTTATGATGATCAGGATGTAGATTGGATTACTGTAATGCATTCTACGTGGGGCTATCCTTGAAAATGGCCCGGAAATTTCAACTGGTCCAACGGGCGGCAGCCAGGTTGTTAACTGGTGCTCCTTACATGGAGAGGTCAACCCTCCTGTTCAAGGAGCTCCATTGGCTGCCATTCATTTTCCGGTCCCAATTCAAGGTGCAGGTGCTTACCTACAAAGCCCTAAACGGCTTGGGACCCACCTATCTGCATGACCGCATCTCTGTGTACGAACCCTTCGTTCATCCGGAGAGGCCCTACTCACAATCCCACCTCCATCGCAAGCACGATTGGTGGGGACGAGGGATAGGGCCTTCTTGGTGGTGGCCCCTCGACTCTGGAACTCGCTCCCCAAGGACATTAGACATTCCCCAACTCTGGCAGTCTTTAAGAGGAGCCTGAAAACGTGGTTGTTCCAGTGTGCCTTCCCAGAATAAGGAACCCTAAGCAACATGTCCCTAATCGCACTTTACTAATGATCTAGGATTGTCTGCTTGCTCCATCTCTCCCCAAACAACTATCCTAGTTATGTCACCTTGTCATGCCCAGTATTTTAAAATTTTAATTATTACATTTATTATTATTATTATTATTTTGGTTGCTTCTACCCTGCCCTTCTCACCCCGGGGGGGGGGGGGGGACGGGGGACTCAGGGCGGCTTACACAAGCAAGGCACAATTCGATGCCCACATTACATACAGCAAAAAAACAAAGCATCAGTTAACAACAGCAATTTTAGTATTAACAGCAATTAACAGAACAGTAATTGTAATCGGCAGAAAACAACCCTAAAACCAATAAAAGCAGGTAAAAACAGTAAGAGCAATACAAACCTCATTGCTGGTCAGCGTTTCACAGTCTCATAGTTTTAAATTCCAATTTCCATACCTTGTCGATCCTATCCATCTGGTTTCCATATTTAATTGTCAGGATGCCCAAAGGCCTGGTCCCATAGCCACGTCTTTACCTTCCTCCTAAAGGCAAGGAGGGATGCTGATGCCCTGATTTCCCCCTGGAGTGAGTTCCACAGGTGGGGGGCCACCACCGAGAAGGCCCTGCTCCTCGTCCCCACCAGCCTCACTTGTGATAGCGGTGGGGTCGAGAGCAGGGCCTCCCCGGATGATCTCAAATTCTGGGATGGGACGTAGAGGGAGATACGTTCGGACAGATACGCTGGACCAGAACCGTAAAGTTTGGCCCTGCCATAGGTTTTTAATGCGTCGTGGTGTTATTATTACTGTTTATTGCTTTGTTTATGAGTTTATTTATTGTCTGTATTGCTGTGTTGTTTTTATTGATGTATTTGGGCTCGGCCTCTTGTAAGCTGCACCGAGTCCTCTGGGAGATGGTAGCGGGATATAAATAAAGGATTATTATTATTATTATTATTATTATTATTATATTATTATTAGGCAACATTGACAACTTTAAGCCTGTCAAGTTTCAGAACATTTCGGTCATCCTCTGATTTTTAGTAAATTGTTAAAGTTTTTACAAATCAAAGGAGGAGACCAGCTTTGCAGAAAGCCATGTGATTGGCTGACAAGGAAAAATAAAATAGCATGCAGTTGCCGCTGTCATTCACACATTGGTGTCTGTTTCATTTCGTAATGCTTCGAAGGAGGGGGTCCCATTCCGATTAGTAATTCAGAGATTTTTATTAACGGTTCCTACAAATCTCCAAATGACGAAAACGGACCTCCAAAGCTTTGCACGGAAGCCAAGGGGAAGCTTCTCATTCTGTAATTCGCTCCCTTCTAAAACCAGCTGGAAAACCTCTCCAACTTCATCAAGGCTACAATCAGCTACGGACTGAAGCCGGTTGACTTGTTTGAGGCCAACGATTTATATGAAAATGGGAACATGACCCAGGTCCAAGTGTCGCTCTTGGCCCTGGCGGGAATGGTAAGACGAGCAGAGTTTTCCATGCACTTCTTAATTTGTTTTTAATTTTTTGTTTTGCTTTTTTAAAATTTGAAACAGTAGACAGGCAGTGCCCAAGTTACGGACAAGATAGGTCCTGTAGGTTTGGTCTTCAGTTGGATTTTCGCATAAGTTGGAAGAGGTACATTTCAAAAGTGTTAACTCCAGCCATATACATAAACATATAAACTTTGGAGATGTTTGTTGTGCTGTTCATTATCATCCTTATCGCTATGTCCACCTAGAAGCCTGAGCCACACAAAATTATTTATTGATTTATTTACAGTACTTATATTCCACCCTTCTCACCCTGAAGGGGACTCAGGGTGGACTACAGAACACATGTATGGCAAGCATTTAATGCTGATTATACAATGACAAGACAGACAACAGATAGGCTTTTTCTCATCATTCGACATCTTTTGGAGGCTGTGCTCGGTTCCAGCCATAGGGGGTTGGTGTCGTGCCATCTCCTTGCTGAAGAGCTTTCTTTGTAAACCTTCCTCTGAAACATGATGCCTAAAATACCTCCCCGCTTAATTTATTTGTCGTGTCAGAACAACCAGTCTAACAGAACAAAGCAAACAAACAGAAAAATACACAACTTGTGAGTTTGGTAGCTGGTTAAATGTCCTTTGACCAGTATCTGGCCACTTGGAGTGCTTCTGGTGTTGCTGCAAGAAGGTCCTCCATTGTGCATGTGGCAGGGCTCAGGTTGCATTGCAGCAGGTGGTCGGTGGTTTGTTCTTCTCCACACTCGCATGTCGAGGATTCTACTTTGTAGCCCCATTTCTGAAGGTTGGCTCTGCATCTCATGGTGCCAGAGCGCAGTCTGTTCAATGCCTTCCAAGTCGCCCAGTCTTCTGTGTGCCCAGGAGGGAGTCTCTCATTTGGTATCAGCCATTGGTTGAGGTGCTGGGTTTGAGCCTGCCACTTTTGGACTCTCGCTTGCTGAGGTGTTCCAGCGAGTGTCTCTGTAGATCTTAGAAAACTATGTCTAGATTTAAGTCGTTGGTGTGCTGGCTGATACCCAAACAGGGGATGAGCTGGAGATGTCTCTGCCTTGGTCCTTTCACTATTGGCTGCTACTTCCCGGCGGATGCCAGGTGGTGCAATACCGGCTAAGCAGTGTAATTTCTCCAGTGGTGTAGGGCGCAGACACCCCATGATAATGCGGCATGTCTCATTAAGAGCCACATCCACTGTTTTAGTATGGTGAGATGTGTTCCACACTGGGCATGCATACTCAGCAGCAGAGTAGCACAGCGCAAGGGCAGATGTCTTCACTGTATCTGGTTGTGATCCCCAGGTTGTGCCAGTCAGCTTTTGTATGATATTGTTTCTAGCACCCACTTTTTGCTTGATGTTCAGGCAGTGCTTCTTGTAGGTAAGAGCACGGTCCAGAGTGACTCCCAGGTATTTGGGTGTGCTGTAATGCTCCAGTGGGATTCCTTCCCAGGTGATCTTCAGAGCTCGGGATGCTTCTCTGTTCTTGAGATGAAAGGCACATATCTGTGTTTTAGATGGGTTAGGGATCAGCTGGTTTTCCCTGTAATAGGCAGTAAGAGCACCTAGAGCTTCGGAGAGCTTCTGTTCTACAGTCTCAAAGCTCCCTGCTTGAGCAGTAATGGCACGATCATCAGCATAGATGAAGCTCTCTGTCCCTTCTGGCAGTGGCTGGTCATTTGTGTAGATGTTGAACATGGATGGAGTGAGCACGCTCCCCTGAGGCAGGCCGCTTAATGCAGTTCCTATTCATCTACTCACATTGCTGATTTTGATCCGCTAGACGGGCAGGGGAGCTGGGTTGAAAATCAGGAACTCACCCTGACCCAGCTTTGATCTGTCAGTCTTTCAATTGGCAAGATTTACTGCAGCTGCAACAGGTGATTAACCTGCTGTGCCAAAGCTGGTCCATTATTATTATTTCCATTTAAAAGTCAGAAGTTCACATCAGCCACACACTATTATTATTATTATTATTATTATTATTATTATTATTAGAAACACAAGAAGATGAGTCCACAGCAGACACTCTGCTGGCTGTTGTATTGGATCACACATCGGACACTTCCCAAATGTCTAGGACTGTGTGATGCATCGGCGAATCATGCGTGCAAATCCCAGTAAGGTGGCCTTTTGCAGCTGGCAGATGCCGATTATGTTTAAGTGCAGGCCAAGGTCTTTAGGCACTGCACCCAATGTGCCGATCACCACTGGGACCACCTTGACTGGCTTGTGCCAGAGTCCTTGCAGTTCTTTCTTTAAATCCTCATATCATGTCAGCTTTTCCAGTTGTTTCTCTTCAATCATGCTGTCACCTGAGATTGCAACATCGACAATCCATACTTGGTTTTTTAACACAATCGTGAGGTCAGGAGTCTTGTGCCCCAAAACTCTGTCAGTCTGAATCCGGAAGTCCCAGAGTAGCTTGATGTGTTCATTCTCTGTAACTTTCTCAGGCTTGTGATCCCACCAGTTTTTTGTCGCAGGCAGATGGTATTTGTGGCACAAGTTGCAATGAATCATCTGAGTAACGGTGTTATGCCTCTGCTTGTAGTCGGTCTGTGCAATCTTCTTGCAGCAGCTGAGGATGTGATTTATTGTTTCATCTGCTCCCTTGCAGAGTCTACACTTGGGATCTGTCGTTGACTTATTATTCCTATTATTCTTATTCTTATTTCCATTTAAAAGAAGTCTGAGCCAAGTTTACATAAAGAACACAAAATTATTATTATTACTAGCTGTACCCGCCACGCGTTGCTGTGGTCAACCTCCCCTCCCCTCCCTCTTTCTCTCCTTCCTTCCCTCTTTCCTTCCTTTCCTCTTTTTCTTTCCCTATCTCTCATCTTTCTTCCATCTCTACCTGTTTCTTTCCTCCCTTTCTTTGCTCTTTGGTTCCTTCCTTCCTTCCCTGTCTTTTGTTCCTTCTCTCCTTCCTTCCCTCTCTTTTTCCTTTCACTTTTTTATTTCCTTCTCTCCTTCCTTGCTTCTCTGTCTTTCTTTTTTTCCTTCTTTCCCTCCCTGCTTCCCTCCTTCCTTCCTTCCCTTTTTTCCTCCTTCTCTCGTTACTTCCTGACTGTCCCTTCCATTTAATATTGTATTTATGTCTTAGAAAGAAGGAAAGGAAGAAGGAAGGAAGGAGGGACAGGAAGGAAGGAGGGAAAAGAAAGAAGGAGGGACAGGAAGGGAGGAAGGAGAAGGAAAGAAGGAGGAAGGAAGGAGGGAAAGAAAGGAGGGGGATGAAGAAAGGAGGAAGGAAATGAAGGGGGTGGAAATGAAGAAAGGGAAAGAAGGAGGAAAGGGAGGGAGGGAGGAAGGAAAAGAAGGAAAGGAAGAAGGAAGGAGGGACAGGAAGGAAGGGAAGGACAGGAAGGGAGGAAGGAGAAGGAAGGAAGTAGGGAAAGAAAGGAGGGGGTGAAGAAAGGAGGGAGAGAAGGAAATTAAGGGGAAGGAAATGAAGAAAGGGAAAAAGGAGGGGAGGGAGGGAGGAAGGAAAAGAAGGAAAGGAAGAAGGAAGGAGGGACAGGGAGGAAGGGAAGGAGGGAAAGAAGGAAAGGAAGGAGAAGGAAGAAAAGGAAAGAAAGGGAGGAAGGAAAGGGAGGAAAGAAGGAAAGGGAAGGGAAGGAGAGAAGGAAGGTCCTTCATTCAAGCACTGTGGACCATGCAGTTTAGAAGTCCTTTCTGCTTTTTGTTTTCGTTGTTTTTTTGAGTGGAGAACACACATTGGGTTGTTAGGGACATAGTGTCCAAATTTGATGTCAGTTGCCCCAGTGGTTTCTGAGTTCTGTGAATAGCACAAACGAACATTACATTTTTATTTATATAGATAATTAGTAGTAGTAGTAGTAGTAATATTTCCAATTAAAAGTCCAAGCAAAGTTCACATCAAGCACACAAAATTATTGTTGTTGTTGTTGTTGTTGTTATTACTATTATTATTATTTCCAATTAAAAGTCCAAGCCAAGTTCACATTAAGCACAGAAAATAATAATAATAATAATAATAATAATAATAATCACTTCCAATTAAAAGTCTGAGCCAAGTTCACTTCAAGCACACAAAATAACAACAACAACTGTTATTATTATTATTATTGTTATTATTATTCTAAACTAGTCAGATACCAAACAGCAAAAAATTCACTGAGAATTTCATAGCTTCTGTACATGGATGACCTTAAGTTCTATCGAAAACCAAAAGTGGAAATAGAATAACTACTGAACACAGTAAGAATCTTCAGCGTGGACATTGCAATGGATTTTGGACTCGACAACACTTTGTCGAGTCCAAATAAATCCTTTATTTGAATAATTTGTTCAGTGCTCTCTTTTTCCTTCTCGCTGGCATCTGTTCCCGTCCGCAGGCCAAGACGAAAGGGATGGAGAGCGGGGTGGACATCGGGGTCAAATACTCGGAGCGGCAAGAGCGGAGCTTTGACGATGCCAAGCTCAAGGCCGGCCACTGCGTCATCGGCCTCCAGGTAAGCCGTTGGACCTGGGAAACACCTGGTGGGGGGGACAGGTAAGGGCGGGCCAAAAGTGTGTCTCACTGAGTGTGCCCTCTCCCACTCCAGATGGGGACCAACAAGTGCGCCAGCCAGTCGGGTATGACAGCCTACGGCACGCGGCGCCACCTCTACGACCCCAAGAACCAGATCCTGGCCCCCATGGACCACTCCACTATCAGCCTCCAGATGGGCACCAACAAGTGCGCCAGCCAGGTGAGCCCCGCATTCCTTTTGGGTTAGAGAGACAGCGATGAGAGTTGTAGTCTGGTCGCGTCTGGACACTTTCAAACTAGGAACAAAAATTACAAAATTTGTTACATACTGCAGTATTAGTATTAGAACCATAGAATCCTAGAGTGGGAAGAGACCCCAACTTGTCTGACCCCATTCAGCCATGTGAAGGATACCATTCGATCCCTCCTGACAGGTGGCCATGCAGCCTATGATGCTGATGATTATTAGTAGTAGTAGCTGAACCACAGACTCCTAGAGTTGGAAGAGACCCCAAGGGACTATCCAGTCTGCCCCTATTCAGCCATATGGAAAGACACCATCTGATCCCTCCCGACAGATGGCCATCCAGCCTCTGATTATTATTATTATTATTATTATTATTATTATTATTATTATTAGCAGTAGTATTTGAACCATAGAATTCTAGAGTTGGAGGAGACCTCAACCAGTCTGACCCCATTCAGCCACGTGAAGGATATTATTCGATCCCTCCTTACAGGTGGCCATCCAGCCTATGATGCTGATAATTATTATTATTAATAGTTGAACACAGACTCCTAGAGTTGGAAAAGATCCCAAGGGACTAGTCTGCCCCTATTCAGCCATATGAAAAGACACCAACTTATCCCTCCCGACAGATGGCCATCCAGCCTCTGATGATGATGATGATGATTATTAGCAGTAGTATTTGAACCATAGAATCCTAGAGTTGGAAGAGACCCCTAAAAGCCAACCAGTCCAACCCCATTCAGTCACACAAAAAGACACCATCTGATCCCTCCCCACAGGTGGCCATAGATGGCGCCTAAGAATGGCATGGGCTTTCTCTCCTTCCCAGGTGGGCATGACAGCTCCTGGCACCCGGCGGCACATTTACGACGCCAAGCTGGGCACCGAGAAGTGCGACGACAGCTCCATGTCACTGCAGATGGGCTCCAACCTGGGCGCCAACCAGAGCGGGCAGGTCTTTGGCTTGGGACGCCAGATCTACGACCCCAAATACTGCCCTCAAAGTGGGCCCCCTGGCGAGGCCGCCAACGCCGCGCGGCACGAAGATGGCGGGTATTACTAGTATCCAGAAGACGAAGACGCGGAACAGTGAACTTGAACCCGGGGCTGGGGGTTCATCCTGTCACAAGCTGATCACCCCAAATTCACACACACAAAATGGGATACATTACGCCTGTTGGAGTGTGTTTGGAGCCAGAGAGAGGGAAGAAAAAAACTGTTTTTCAAAAAGCCCCCCAAAGGTCATCTAGTCTGACCTCAGTGGGACCCTCCATTAAAATATCCCTAATATAATCAGATTGCTCAATGTGACCCTCAATTAAAATATTCCTAATACAATGAAATACCCCTTGGGAATGGGAGGGGACACTAAAGGTCATCTAGTCTGACCTGAATAAGACCCTCCATTAAAATATCCCTAATAAAATCAAATAGCCCAACGCAACCCTCGATTAAAGTATTCATAATAGAGTTCACATGAAATATAACTCATTGAAATTGGAGGGGACACTAAAGGTAATCTAGTCTGACCTCAATGGGACCCTCCGTTAAAATATCCCTAATATAATCAGATTGCCCAACATGATCCTTGATCAAAGTATTACTAATAAACATAAAATAAAATAACCCATAGGTATGGGAGGGGACACTAAAGGCCATCTACTCTGACCTGAATGAGACCCTCTATTAAAATATCCCTAATATAATGAGATAGCCCAATGTACATTACTAATAGAGTTCCAATAAGATAACTCATTGAAATTGGAGGGAATCCCAAAGATCATCTAGTCTGACTTCAACAGGTCCCTCTATTAAAATATTCCTAATGTACCATAACATAATCCAATATCCCAAATGGGACTCTTCATTGAAGTTTTTCTAAAATAATTCAAATGCATTATTTTTGCCCCAAAGGAAATAAAACCATAGACATTGGAGGGGACCCTAAAGGTCATCTAGTCTGACCCCAGCATTGGAATATCCCTGATATTTTTCCAACTCTCCCTCTATTTAAATCGAATGATATTCCCTAATATCTCACGGAGGCTCCGGAACTTCTCGAGGGACCAAGAAATCCTTTTATATATAATGCGTGCCTTTTTATATAATACTAAAGCCGAGGAACATACTGATTTATTTTTTTCCAGCTCTCGAGGGACCAATATTTTTTATCAAGAGGTGCCTGTTTTTTAGTACTTATATATATATATATACTGGAGGAAAGGGATTTTTTAATTATTATTATATGGAATGTTTAAATATAGGATTGCTTGTTCAAAGGATGGAGACAGAGGTCCCGGTGCCGGGTTATCACTTCAGGGATGTGTAGTGTTCCTGTCTGGTTGCTTGGTTCGAGAAAAGGTAAAATCCCGGGTTCAAATCCCCTATTTGGCCTTGGAAGCAAAGAAGCCAAAGGGGGTTGCTTTTCACTTCAAAACTGGATGCCAAACTGGCCTTTGCCGGGAGCCGGGAATCCCCACAATGTGAACCATGTCATGTGTGATTATAGGCAATAAACAGAGAAACAAAACAAAGTGTGGTTTCAGAAGCAAAATGGGATTCTGGGCTGTGTGGCCTTTTGGGTGAGCGTTGCGGGATTTCCCAACCCTAAGGAGTTTTTTGGGGGTGCGGATTTGTTTGTTATTTAACTTACTGTCTTATTATACTACGCTGATTTTATCACCCACCTTTCTCTCCTACTCCAATCGACAAACCATGGCTTGTTTAAAGCCCATCCAACAAACCATGGTTTGTTTAAAGATCTCTCAACAAAACATGGTTCCTTTAAAGCCAATCGAAGAAAGTATGTTTTTTTAAAATGCTCATCCAACAAGCCATGGCTCCTTTAAAGCCCATCCAACAAACCATGATTCATTTCAAGCCCATCCAACAAACCATGGTTCATTTAAAGCCCATCCAACAAACCATGGTTCATTTCAAGCCCATCCAGCAAACCAAGTTTTTTTAAAACGTCCACCCAACAAATCATGGTCCCTTTAAAGCCCATCCAACAAACTTTGGTTCCTTTGAAGCCCATCTAACAAACCATGGTTCCTTTAAAGCAGTCCAGCAAACTATGTTTTTAAAAGCCCATCCATCAAACCACGGTTTGTTTAAAGCCCACCCAACAAACCATGTTTTTTAAAACCTATCCAACAAGCCATGGTTCCTTTGAAGTCTGTCCAACAAACCATGGTTCATTTAAAGCCAATTCAACAAACCATTGTTCATTTAAAGCCCGTCTAAAAACCATGTTATTAAAGCCCATCCAACAAACTACATTATTAAAGCCCGTCCAACCATGGTTCCTTGAAATCCTATCCCAACAAACCATGGTTTTTAATAAGTTAATCCAACAAACCATGGTTCATTTAAAGCTAATCCAACAAACCATGGTTCCTTTAAAGCATGGCTCATTTAAAGCCTGTTCAACCAACCACGGTTCATTTAAAAGCCATCCAACAAACCACGGTTTGTTTAAAGCCCATCCAACAAAACATGTTTTGTTTAAAACCAGTCCAACAAAGCATGGTTCATTTAAAGCTCATCCAACAAACTATGGTTCATTTAAATCCCATCCAACCAACCATGGTTCCTTTAAAACAGTCCAACAAACTATATTTTTTTAAGCCCACCCAACATACCATGTTTTTAAAAGCCCATGTATCAAACCATGGTTTCTTTAAAGCCCATCCAAAAAACCATGGTTCCTTAACCCATCCAGCAAACCATAGTTAAAGCCCACCCAACAAACCATGTTTTTAAAAAACCCATCCATGGTTTCTTTGAAGCTCGTCCAACCAACAATGGTTTGTTTAAAGCCCACCCAATAAACCATGGTTTCTTTAAAGCACACTCAACAAACTATGGTTCGTTTAAAGCCCGTTCAACCAACGATGGTTTGTTTAAAGCCCACCCAATAAACCATGGTTTCTTTAAAGCACACTCAACAAACTATGGTTCGTTTAAAGCCCGTTCAACCAACGATGGTTTGTTTAAAGCTCACCCAATAAACCATGGTTTCTTTAAAGCCCACCCAACAAAGCATGGTTCATTTAAAGCCCACCCAACCAACCATGGTTCATGTAAAGCTCACCCAACAAACTATGGTTCCTTTAAAGCCCATCCAACAAAACCCAGTCAACAAACCATGATTTGTTGCATTTGCGCCAAAGTCAAATATCAACAAGAGACTGTCAGATTGTCTGAACTCAGAACAGCAAAATAGCATCAAAAAGAAACAAGATGGAAAATAATGGATGAAGCTTCACCCAGGAAATCAAACACAGGCCTCAGAAATGCCTCCTGAGAATGTAAATGTAATTCCTGCTTTATTTCTTTTATTAAAAGAAAGCAATGGCCCCGGATTTTGCAAAATATGGGCCGGTTTGTAACCCTCAACCTGCCGTCCAGAAAGGCAGTGGTTGGGAAAAGGAGAGTGCTGTATAAAAATTGCCAGAGGCAACAGTTTGAACCCAAAGCCGGCACGGTTTCCTTCATGCAGCTTCGGCTCGCTTCTTCAAGTGACCTGGAATTCAGGGGATCGAAGCCATTTCCCTTCTCTTCACACTGGGGGTTTCTCAGAGCTTCTTTCGGACATAACATCCTGATATTTCAGGCACATCATCATGGCCCCAAACCCGTTCCGAAGAGGCTGGATTGAATCTGTCAAAGCCTTCATTGCTTTTCCTGGAAATGACGCGACCTACTCTGCAACTTTGTCCCGGAGAAGTTTAAGTATATGCTTTTCCATCACCTGTTGGACTTAAACCCAGAACCAGAAAATTAATTTCAATACATATATTATTTCAAACAGGAACACCAGCTTTGTTGATTTATTTTTCATGGCAGCTTTCTCCCAACGGAGAGACTCAAGGTAGCTAACAATGCACGCACGCACACACACATATATCCAAATACCTTAATATATTAATTACTATTTTACTATTAGTATATCTACACACATAATAAAAATGAAAATACGTATGTGTGTGTGTGTGGCTGGGGTGTCCACTTACACAGATAAGCTCCCGCCTCCACAAACAGCTATAGCTCCCACTGCTCAGGAGACACCAAAAGCCCTCCATCCAATGACATTGAAGGTTATAGTGAGTGCCATGAACATGTCCAAGAGCCCTGCCAATGTCCTCCACAAATGCAATACTGTCCACCATCCAAGTGAAGGCAGGGGACAATTTCATCCTAGGTTTTATGTTTCCTCCACCAGAGATATCCCATTAATATTACTGCTATGATGATCCCTGCATTTTCCCAGACTCACCCTTCTTGTGTCCCAAGGCAACGGCGAGGTCCATCGGCGTGTAACCGGAATCGGCTTCCATGGTCAGGTCAGCGCCTTGGGCTGAAATAAAAAGGGAAGTAGGGCGTAAAAGTAAAGCACTCATGTGGCCAAAAGGCAGCACTGCAATCCCAGAGTCTGAAGTAATAATAAAATAATAAAACTTTATTTATACCCCACCATCATCTCCCCTCAGACTGGCAACAAAGATCCGCCTAGTCAAAGCCATGGTATTCCCTGTAGTAAGCTACGGATGTGAGAGCTGGACCTTAGGGAAGGCTGAGCGAAGGAAGAGAGATGCTTTTGAGCTGTGGTGTTGGAGGAAAGTGCTGAGAGTGCCTTGGACTGCGAGAAGATCCAACCAGTCCATCCTCCAGGAAATAAAGCCCGACTGCTCACTGGAGGGAAAGATACTAGAGACAAAGTTGAAGTACTTTGGCCACATCATGAGGAGACAGCAAAGCCTAGAGAAGACAATGATGCTGGGGAAAGTGGAAGGCAAAAGGAAGAGGGGCCGACCAAGGGCAAGATGGATGGCATCCTTGAAGTGACTGGACTGACCTTGAAGGAGCTGGGGGTGGTGACGGCCGACAGGGAGCTATGGCGTGGGCTGGTCCATGAGGTCACGAAGAGTCGGAGGCGATTGAACGAATGAACAACAACATCATCTCCCCGAAGGAACTTGGGGTGGCTAACATGAGGTCAAGCCCAAATAATTACATTAAAGCAAAGTAAAGTACATACAAAACAATGATAACATCAAACAGAAATGCTTAACAATAACATAGTAATGCAAATAATAATAATAATAATAATAATAATAATGACAATAACATAATAGAAACAAAGTATAAAATGCTAAGTTAAACAAGGGCGAGCTGGGCCAATGCGAAGGGTAAAAATTGTAAAACTCGTGGGTGAGATAAGTAGATAGATAAGATGCTGTGTCTATTGGGAGGCTTGGTGGGATAAACAATGAGTTTAATTTACACTGAGGGGTGAGATGAAGTGCATCAGAAAGACAAATTGGTACTGGGATGAGACATGGCATGGGAATTAGTTGTTAATTCCTCAAAAGTATACCGGAAAAGCCAAGTTTTTAAGCTTTTCCTAAAGGCTGCTAGGGTGGGTCCTTGCCTAATCTCCCTGGGGAGCGAGTGCCAGAACCGAGGGGCCACCCCAGAGAAGGCCCTCTCCCTCGTCCCCACAAGCCGCGCTTGTGACGAAGGCAGGGGCGAGAGAATGGCCTCCCCTGAAGATTGAAGGATCACAGGTTCATAGGAGGAAATGCGATCACGAAGGTAGGCGGGTTCCAAACCGTTCAGGGATTTGTAGGTGATAACCTGCACCTTGAATTGGGACTGGAAAATGAAAGGCAGCCAATGGAGCTCCTTAACCAGGGGGGTGGACTTCTCCCTGTAATTCACTCCAGTTAAGTAAGGCACTCCCTGTGGCCAAAAGACAGCACTGCAATAATGGAGTCAGGACGTAAGGCACTCCGTATAGCCAGCAGGCAGTAGTGCAGCTACTGAGCAGGGTGTTTACTGAAAGGTATAAATCCGGATGCAAACCCCAAAGGGAAGGACTTACCCAGCAAAACCTCAACGCACTTGACGTGGTTCCCGCGCACGGCGTAGAGGAGGGGTGTCCCGCCGTTCTGCAAAGGAGAGGGCACCCCCCGTTATCGCTCCAATAAGACACAGCACCCCCAAAGCCTAATTAGTAATAATAGTAATAACAATAGTCACTTACCCAGTCATAGGTGTTGACGTCGGCCTCTCTGTCCAGCAAAAGGGCCACGATATCGGTGTATCCGCCAGTGCTAGCTAGCGATAAAGCCGTTTCCCGCTCCTTTGCGAGGGCATGGGGGTCGGCACCCTAAAAAGAATGAATACAGAACATCCATTCTGTTCCATATTCGCATCTGATCCCATTCCAACTGTGCTCCAACTTGGGATATATAGTCTGGGGTAGATTAGATTTCCCATACTCATAGATGGGCATTAATATTTTTGGAAATTTGATACAAAATAGAGTGCTAGAGTTGGAAGAGACCTCCAAGGACCACCCAGTCCAACCCTATTCTGCCAAGACACCATCCAATCCCACCATCTAATCCCAACAGATGGCCAGCCAAGCCTCATAGACATTAGAAAGTTCATGGAGATCAAGGGCCATAAAGTCGGAAGGGACACCAAGAGGGCATCCAATCCAACCCTATTCTATCAGGCAGGAAGGCACCATCAAAGCTCTCTTGACAGATAGCTGTCCAGTCTCGAACAGAATTACAAAACAATATTGGGGGTGGGGGGTGGGGAGTTACCCATTCCAGCATGCTGCGGACGGCCTCGATTTCCCCGAAGGCCGATGCCCACATTAAAGGGGTAAAGCCTCGTTCATCCGGCTTATTCAACAAGTTCTCGCCTACAGGAAAAACATTTCTGTTTTAGAAAATAAAACAGGAAAGGGCCCCCAGAGGTCATCCAGTCCAGCTCTCTTGGCTGAAGCCACATCATTGAGTCTGTTACCTTTCCGCAAGCTTTCTTTCAACAGGATCATTTCCCCTTGAGCTGCCAGCTGGTGAACAGACAGAGCTTTAGATGCCCAAAAAAGAAAAGAAACGAATGATCAAATATAATTAGAACAGATTCCAAAATACAGCAGACTCTTCAGTTATAGCAACCCTATGGGGATGGATAAGATGCTAGATAAGTAGTTTCTGGTTGCTCGAGAGCTACTATGAATAATCAGCCTTTCTATACCTCATAATATATCATTCATATATTAGATTATCCTTATATTCTTGTATTATATTATTGCACAACAATCAGGCAGCGTGGTGCACATGTGCAGGCGAGGGAGAGCGTGCGAGACTGGAGGGAGGCTCATGCCAGCAAGTCCCTTCAAGGCGTGGGGGTTCCGTGTGGGAAGTTTGGCCCAATTCTATAATTGTTCCTCATGCTGCGATGACCCCCAATCATAAAATTATTTTCGTTGCCAATTCATAACTGTAATTTTGCTACTCTTATGATTCGTACTGTAAATATTTAATATGAAGGATGTATTTTCATTCACTGGACCAAATTGGCACAAATATCCAAAACGCCCAAATTTGAATACTGCTGGTGGGGTTGGGGGAGGGATTGATTTTCTCATTTGGGAGTTGTAGTTGCTGGGATTTATAGTTCACCTGCAATCAAAGAGCATTCTGAACTCCCCCAACAATGGAATTGAACCAAACTTGGCACACAGAACTCCCACGACCAACAGAAAATACTGAAAGGGTTTGGTGAGCACTGAACTTGGGTTTTGGAGTTGTAGTTCACCTACATCCAGAGAGCACTGTGGACTCAAACAATGATGGATCTGGACAAAATTTGGCATAAATACTCAATATTCTCAAATGTGAACACTATGATTGTGACGGTGCACCGGGATTGTGGCGCAGCTGGCTGAGTGTCAGCTGCATTAAGATCACTCTGACCAAAAAGTCATGAGTTCGAAGCCAGCCCGGGTTGGAATGGGTTTCCAACCAATTGTGTAGCCTGTTGTTGACCTTTGCAACCTGAAAGACAGTTGCATCTGTCAAGTAGGAAAATTAGGTACCACCTTAAACTGTGGGGAGGCTAAATCAACTAATTTATGAGGCCATAAAAAAGACTCCAGCAAAGCACTCCAGCAAAAAAAGCATGCGGGGAATGTGGAAGTATTTCATCAGTGTCGCAGATGGACGATGAAAGCGACAGCTCCCCTGGCGGCCAGAAAAAGTTAAATAGCCTCTGTCTATGTCTGTATATGTTGTAAGTCAAAATTGGCATTGAATGTTTGCCATATATGTGTACACTGTAATTCGCCCTGAGTCCCCTGCGGGGTGAGAAGGGCGGAATATAAATGCTGCAAATAAATAAATAAATTTAATTTGGGAAAAATAGACCTTGACATTTGGGAGTTGTAGTTGCTGGGATTTACAGTTCACCTACAATCAAAAAGCATTCTGAACCCCACCAATGATAGAATTGGCCCAAACTTCCCACACAGAACCACCATGCTTTGAAGGGACTCACTGGTGCAAACCTCCCTCCAGCCTTGCATGCTCTCCCTCACGCCACACATCCGCACCACGCTGTCATGTGCTGAGCACGCCTGCTCTCCCCTCCATGCTTGGATTCTCAGAAACAGCCCTCCCCTTGGTTGAGAGGCCGGTCAATCACAATGGAGGAAGGCTTTTGGTGGGAGGATTCTCCCGTCTGTTTCCAAAAAAGGAAGGGAAGGACAGGCAGAGAGATCCTAATCCTTCTCTGCCAAAGGAGTTCCTACAACCATCAGAAATACATGTTTTCTGATGGTTCTTGCCGACCCCTCTGAAACCCCCTCGCAACTGCTGCAGGAGTCCCGACCTCTAGGTTGAGAAACACTGCAGTAAACTCAACTTGGACTTACAGTGATTTTCAAGTCAGCCTGTTATCACCCTGCTTAGCATAACATTGGCTTTCTTGATTGAATCTACCCAGTGTAATGTGAACTTTTCTTTCAACTGCTTTGCACCCCTTCTCATTGTGTTTTCTAATGCGTCAGGTCTTCTCATGATGTGTTCAAAATGTAACAGACTCTGTATCTCAAGTAGTTGATGTTTCCTCCTCGAATTGAGCTGTACGTACAATACAGTCAGTGTACAAATTAAACAAATAGCGTGATAAAATATAACCATACTTGATGTCCTTGCAGTTGGAAAACATTTTTGCTCACTACTGTTTCTGGGGAACTCAATTGGCAGAAAAGGCCATGCACAGGAGGTCCTGCCAAAACTCCTGAGCTCTGAAACATTCCATTGGAACCTCTGTGCACACACAAACCAATTTACGTGATTTTAAATAATTGGTTTTTATATGTTTTAATTATTGTTTAATGCTTACGTTTTTTATTATGTGTGTTTTATGTATGTTGTCTATATATGTAAGCCGCCTTGAGTCCCCTACGAGATTGAGAAGGGAGGGGTATAAATTTATTTATTTATTTACAGCTTTTATATTCCGCCCTTCTCACCCCGCAGGGGACTCAGGGCGAATTACAGTGTACACATATATGGCAAATATTCAATGCCAATTTTGACATACAACCTATACAGACATACACAGAGGCTATTTAACTTTTCTGGCTGCCTGGGGAGCTGTTGCTTTCATCGTCCATTTGCGACGCTGATGAAGTACTTCCGCATTCCCCGCATGCTTTTGCTGGAGTGCTTTACTGGAGTCTTTTTTATGGCCTCATAAATTAGTTAATTTAGCCTCCCCACACAAGGGGGTACCTAATTTTCCTACTTGACAGATGCAACTGTATTTTGGGTTGCAAAGGTCGACAACAGGCTACACAATTGGTTGGAAACCCACTCCAACCCGGGCTGGCTTCGAACTCATGACCTTTTGGTCAGAGCAATCTTAATGCAGCTGACACTCAGCCAGCTGTGCCACAATCCTGTACACAATACAGTAAATAATATAAAAATAAATAAGGCACCATTCGATTCCTCCCAACAGATGGCCATCCAACCTCATAGACAACAGAAGGTTCATGGAGAAATAAGACAATGGAATCATGAAATCCTAGGAAGTTGGGAGGGATCCTCCCCCCCCCCCCAAGAGGGCCACCCAGTCCAACCCCATTTTGCCACAACACCATCCGATCCCTCCTAACAGATGGCCAGGCTGCTTCTCTAACATAAAAAATGAAGATCTCACTGTCCAAGGTGGCTGGCAATGCCGAAACTTCGTTCCCTCTTTGCCGGTTGGTCAGGGTGGTCGAATGCTTCAAAATCCCACCGTCTGCATTGTGGAAAGGAAAGCAAATAAGATGTAGAGCCTCTCCATTTAAGCATTGCTTTGCTAATGCAATGTAAGGGACTCACCGTTTGGAGCCTGCAGATCGTCCTTTTCTTCTGAATATGGGTATAAATGCAGCACAACAGACGCGTCTTCCTCCTCCCCATCACTAGCAGGGGCGTCCAGGTCGTTCGAGGTCATCTTGCGGGCGGAATGGCTACTCAAGCAGTGCGGATAGGATGACAATAAGATCTGTAGGAGGAAAAAATGAATGGATGCAGATTCCAGGGCCCAGCATCCCCAACGCATCCGGTCCCAAGCCTTTGAGAGAAGGGAAGCGCAACCTGTATCACGTTATTGATTGACGCCAATAGGCTCTACCAATCTCTCATGAGATCATGGGAAAATTCTGGAGAGACTTATTTTTCATATAATTTCAGAAAAAATAGATCCATGTATGATTCCAGAGCAAGCTGGCTTTAGGAAAGGCAAAAGCTGCACATCACAAGTGCTGAACCTAACTCGGCACATAGAAGATGGTTGTGAAAGGCAGCAGATTACAGGAGCTGCCTTCATAGACCTGTCATCGGCTTATGACGCTGTAAATCATCGCATTCTGAGAAAAACTTATGATATCACAAAGGATTATCACCTCACCCGCCTCATAGGAAATATGCTACAAAACAGGAGCTTTTTTGGTGAATTCCAGGGTCATAGAAGCAGATGGCGGAAAGAGAAGAATGGCTTGCTGCAGGGAAGCGTGCTGACTCCACCAATATTTAACATTTATTTACTGCATTTGTATACAGCCTTTCTCAGCCTGTAGGCGACTAATTTACACAAATGATCAGCCACTCCCAGAAGGGATAGAGAGTTTCATCTATGCTGATGAACATGCAATCACCACCCAAGCAGGGAGCTTTGGAACGGTTGGACAGAAGCTCTCCAAAGCTTTAGGTGCTCTTACTGCCTATTACAGGAAAAATCAGCTGATTCCTGACCCATCTAAATCACAGACATGTGCTTTTTACCGTACAAACAGACAAGCATCTTGAGCTATGAGGATGACCTGGGAAGGGATCCCACTGGAGCATTGCAGCACACCCAAATACCCGGGAGTGAATCTGGACCGTGTTTCTTACTTACAAGAAGCACTGCCTGAATATCAAGTTAAAAGTGAGCGCTAGAAACAATATTGCAGGAAAGCTGACTAGCACAACTTGGGGATCATAACCAGATACAGTGAAGACATCTGCCGTTGTGCTTTGCTATTCTGCTGCTGAGTACACATGTGGAATACATCTCACTATGTTAAAACAGTGGATGTGGCTCTTAATGAGACATGCAGCATTATCACAGGATGTCTACGCCCCTCACCACTGGAGAAATTATACTGTGTAGCCAGTATTGCACCACCTGATATCCGCCGGGAAGTAGCGGCCTGTTACTTACTTACTTAGGCGATCCCTCGTTTTCCGAGGATGATTGTCTTCCAGTGTTCTTGTGGGTCCATATGTGGCTGTGAAGCCCTATTCTTGCTCTGCACATAAAGGGGAAGTAAGGAGAATATGAATGTAAAACTAGGCAATATTGTTGTAAAACAAATTATCCAGACAGAAATAAAACCAATGCGATATTGTGTAAAGCAAATGGGTTAATATATATAACCAACATCCAAGGTTGTAAAATTTCCTTTACTTAGGCGATCCCTCGTTTTCCGAGGACGATTGTCTTCCAATATTCTTGTGCGTCCGTATGTGGCTGTGGAGCCCTATTCTTGCTCTGCATCTTCTTCCGCAGTGAGGGCATTGGTTTCCAGATGGAAGGCGGTCTCGGTCGGGGTTGGCTTGACGCGCCTTCCTCTTGGCATGCTTCTCCCTTTCGCCCTCCACTCGTGCCTCCTCAAATTCTGCAGCACTGCTGGTCACAGCCGACCTCCAGCTGGAGCGCTCAAGGGCCAGGGCTTCCCAGTTCTCAGTGTCTGTGGCAGAGTTTTTAAGGTTGGCTTTGAGCCCATCTTTAAATCTCTTTTCCACCACCATTCCGTTTTCCGTTCTTGAGTTTGGAGTAGAGTACCTGCTTTGGGAGACGGTGGTCGGGCATCCGGACAACATGGCCGGTCCAGTTGAGTTGATGGCGGAGGACCATCGCTTCGATGCTGGTGGTCTTTGCTTCTTCCAGCACGCTGACATTTGTCTGCCTGTCTTCCCAAGAGATTTGCAGTATTTTCCGGAGGCAGCGCTGATGGAATCGTTCCAGGAGTTGCATGTGGCGTCTGTAGACAGTCCACGTCTCACAGGCATATAGCAGGGTTGGGAGGACAATATTTATTTATTTATTTATTGCAGTTACTTAGCTCTATAAACAAGCACCTTGGTATCCCTACGGATGTCCCTGTCCTCAAACACTCTCTGTTTCATTCGGAAAAATGCTGCGCTCGCAGAGCTTAAGCGGCATGTAATGAAAGGACCAAAGCAGTGATAGCTCTGGCCCATCCTCTGTTCAGATATTAGCCAGCATGCCAATGCCTTAAATCAAGACATAGCTTCCAAAGATTGACAGATACTTGCAGGAACACTTCAGCAAGCGAGAATCCAAAAGTGGCAGGCTAAAACCCGGAACCTCAATCAGTGGCTGATACTGAATGAGAGACTCCCTCCTGGGCACACAGAAGACTGGTGACTTGGAAGGTACTGAACAGACTGCGCTCTGGCACCACAAGATGCAGAGCCAACCATAAGAAAGTGAAATCCATGACATGCGAGTGTGGAGGAGAGCAAACTACAGACCACCTACTACAATGCAGTCTGAACCCTGCCACACACACAATGGAGGACCTTCTTATAGAGACACTCCAAGTGGCCAGCTTCTGGTCAATGGACATTTTGTATAATCCCAAGTTTTTTAAACTTTGTGTTTTTAAATACATTGCAACTGTACCCTCGGTTCGCTTCTGACACAGTAAATAAAGAAAATACAGAAAACAAAATTATGATGTTAGATAATTGTAGTTTCAGCTCCTATTCAAAATAGGCCTAACTCAAGCCCCTTCCACACAGCTGAATAAAATTTATTATTTATTTACCTTACTTATATACCACTGTTCTCAGCCCGAAGGCGACTCACAGAAGTTCACAACAAATACGAACAGCAAAAATTCAGTGCTACAGTATAGAAACAATTAACAACCTAACACATTACACAATTAATAAACAGTTACTACAATACCCATTCACTGTCGTCTCGTCATCAAAAACATGTTCCAGATTCGTCATCCATTGTTCCATTCCAGTGTTCATTAACCAATCATTGCACTAATTATTTGAACGCCTGCTCAAACAGCCAGGTCTTCACCTTTTTGCGGAATACCATTAGAGATGGTGCTAGCCTAATGTCCGTAGGAAGGGTGTTCCACAGCCGAGGAGCCACCACCGAGAAGGCCCTATCTCTCGTCCCCGCCAGCCGTGCTTGAGAAGCAGGCGGGATCGAGAGCAGGGCCTCCCCGGAAGATCTCAAAGTCCTGGTGGGTTCATAGGCAGAGATGCGGTCGGATAGGTAGCTTGGGCCAGAACCGTTTAGGGCTTTAAAGGCCAACGCCAGCACTTTGAATTCAGCCTTTTGAATTCCAGCACTTTGAATTCCACATTATCTGCTTTGAACTGGATTATATGGCAGTGTGGACTCAGATAACCCAGTTCAAAGAAGATATTGTGGGATAGTCTGCCTTCTTATTCTGGGTTATATGGCTGTGTGGAAGGGATCTAAGACTATACCCCATACTATGCTATGCCATATACTCTTAATTGACTTGATTATTTTCTATTTTTCTATGCATTTCTATTAGAACGATGCAAAGAAGCCCAGGATCTACAAATCCAGGTTCTCCAGCCATTCATTCCTAACTCACCAAAGCAGCTTGGTCTCTCTTTCAACCTGTGACGTCATAATTCTCTTAATCTGGGGTTACGTCACATAAAGGCCAGCCAGAAGCCTTCCTTCCTTCGCATCTTCTCCGTTGCAAGCAGTGAAAGTAACTTTCCCCGTCCCACAATGCATCGGCGAGCAAGCCCGCCTCCTTGCTCCTCTGTTTGGTTCCCGCCTGCACTGGCCCTTTAAGAGCTTTCCCCGGACATGGCGCTTTATGAATGAGCGACCGGGAAGTGTCTCCGCCCTCTTTCCGCTTCTCCGCCAATCAGCAATTGCTATTCCCCAAACAATGCGGAAGTTGCTTCGTTTATGAATGAGCGCTTGGGAGGTGTCTCCGCCCTCTTTCAGCTCCTCCGCCAATCAGCGTCCGTTTACGGGAAGAGGAGGCGGGCTCTGTCCAGTTCTGGCTCTTAAAGGGACAGCGTCACTGTTTTTGCCTTGTTTTGAAATTGTCCCAATTGGGAAGTAACTCAAGCCTCAAGTTGTCAACCGCATTTCCCAGTTGGAAACACGTGAGAACATTTGGGGATAGAAAAGGGGACATTTTCTTCTATTTCACAGTTTAAACGATAGCAAGCCTTCCACCATCCCGGAACCCTTCTCGTCGCTCCTGTTTCCGACAGGAAAGAACTCCTCAACCGGAAGTCGCCACTGGGCTCTGCGCCGCTCCGGATTCGCGTCGGATTTCTCCGAAAGCCCCTTTAAGGCGCCTTCTGAGACGATGGAAGAGCCGGAGATGCAGCTCAAAGTGAAGAAAGGTAACGGGGCGGGAGGCACTTCCGGTTGGTGTTACACTCAAAACCGTCCGGGGGGGGGAGGAGAAGAGGGGGCGCCATTGAATTGGACTTGGGTGGTGAAAGCAGTTTGCCATTCAATTCCCAGCCAACAAGTGGCTTGGAGGTTCATATAGCCATATATGTAGTGTGTGTGACATGATGGCAACAGTCTTGGACAGCAGTGGCTCCCAAAGTGACCCATTTAAGGTGGAATCGGGTGTCAAACAGGGATGTGTTATTGCCCCAACTCTATTCTCCATCTTCATCGCTATGATACTTCACCTTGTTGATGGGAAGCTTCCCACCAGAGTGGAAATCATCTATTGGACAGATGGCAAGCTGTTTAACCTCAGCAGACTGAAAGCCAAAACCAAGGTTACAACAACATCTGTTATAGAACTCCAGTATGCTGATGACAACGTCGCCTGTGTGCATTCAGAAGAAGATCTACAAGCCACTCTAAACACCTTCACAGAAGCATACGGGAAGCTTGGCCTGTCATTGAACATCGAGAAAACCAAGGTGCTGTTCCAGCAGACACCAGCCAGCCCCTCTCCAATGCCAGTGATACAGCTTAATGGTGTAACATTAGAAAATGTTCACCGTTTCCGCTACCTTGGCAGCCACCTCTCCACCAAAGTCAACATCGACACTGAAATACAACATCGCCTGAGCTCTGCGAGTGCAGCATTTTCCCGAATGAAGCAGAGAGTGTTTGAGGACCAGGACATCCGTAGGGAGACCAAGGTGCTTGTGCATAAAGCTATTGTCCTCCCAACCCTGCTATATGCCTGCGAAACGTGGACTGTCTACAGACGTCACATGCAACTCCTGGAACGATTCCATCAGCGCTGCCTCCGGAAAATCCTGCAAATCTCTTGGGAAGACAAGCGGACAATCGTCAGCGTGCTGGAAGAAGCAAAGACCACCAGCATTGAAGCGATGGTCCTCTGCCATCAACGCCGCTGGGCCGGCCACGTTGTCCGGATGCCTGACCACCGTCTCCCAAAGCAGTTGCTCTACTCTGAACTTAAGAACAGAAAACGGAATGTTGGTGGACAGGAAAAGAGATTGAAAGATGGGCTCAAAGCCAACCTTAAAATCTCTGGCATAGACAGTGAGAACTGGGAAGCCCTGGCCCTTGAGCACTCCAGCTGGAGGTCAGCTGTGACCAGCAGTGCTGCAGAATTCGAGGAGGCACGAGTCGAGGGTGAAAGAGAGAAACGTGTCAGGAGGAAGGCGTGTCAAGCCAACTCCGACCGGGACCGTCTTCCACCTGGAAACCAATGCCCTCACTGTGGGAGAAGATGCGGGTCAAGAATAGGGCTCCATAGCCACCTACGAACCCACAAGGAAACGTATAATGGAAGACCATCTTACTCGTCCAACGAGGGATCACCTAAGTAAGTATGTAAGTGTGTTAATACTAATAATAGATACATAGACACTTTGAGTCTCCTTTTGGAGAGAAAAAGCAGGATATTAATAATAATAAATAATAATATGGACAGTTTCTGGGAAAAAATGAGGGCAAAATTGACAAGGAACAAACATGGACGTGGCACACAAATGGAACTTTGAAGAAGGAGACGGAGGGCCTGATTCTGGCAGCCAAAGAACAAGCCATTCGAATCAATGCCATCAAAGCCAGAATTGAAAAGTCAACGACAGAGCCCAAGTGTAGACTCTGCAAGGAAGCAGACAAAATGATAGATCACATCCTCAGCTGCTGCAAGAAGATCGCGCAGACAGACTACAAGCAGAGGCATAACACCATTGCTCAGATGATTCATTGGAACTTGTGCCACAAATACAATCTGACTGCAACAAAGAACTGGTGGGATCACTAGCCGGAAAAAGTTACAGAAAACAAACATGTCAAACTCCTCTGGGACTTCCGAATTCAGACTGACAGAGTTTTGGAGCACAATACTCCTGACCTCATAATCGTGTTAAAAAAAAGTATGGATCATGGATGACAGCAGGATTGAAGAGAAACAACTGAAAAAAGCTGACACGATACGAGGATTTAAAGATCGAACTGCAAAGACTCTGGCACAAGCCACTCAAGGTGGTCCCAGTGGTGATCGGCACACTGGGTGCAGTGCCTAAAGACCTTGGCCTGCACTTAAACAAAGTCGGTGCTGACAAAATTACCACCAAAAGGCCACCTTACTGGGATCTGCACGCATTATTTGCCGATACATCACACAGTCCTAGACACTTGGGAAGTGTCCGACGTGTGATCCAATACAACAGCTAGTAGAGTGTCTGCTGTGGACTCATCTTGTTGTGTTTCAAATAATAATAATAGTAATAACAAAGGAGTAATTTTCATGGATGCTTTCAATAACTTTAAATCCCATAAGTCCTGATTTGCATAGGCCTTTGTTTGTAGAAGGTGCTGACAGTTTGGGAAAACATTGGTGCAGAGAGGAAGTTTCAAGGATAAAATTACATCAGGACAGAACTAGTTAGCTTGTACTCCCCTAGTTTCCCAGCTGCTTGAAGTATCGACCTATAGATACTTCGCAACTGAGTGTTCATGGCTGGAGAACAATAGACTATAGTTGTGCCATTGTTTAGATCCTATGTGTGACTTCTTGTCTGTTATGGAGAGCCAATGAACATCTGTATAGCCAGCTTAGACCGACAAAAATATGATAGCTGGGACCCTACGCTGGTTGTTCACTGCGGGTCAGAATTCATGAAGGAAACATGTGCATGAGACAGCGCAGCGAGTGAGACACGCAGCTGGGAGGGAAGGAAGAGGGGGGGGGGGTCTACAGCTCACACATTCTGCCCTCTCAGAGCCCTGGCTCCTCCACTGTTAGAAAGCGGAGTATGGATCATCGATTTTGCAATCCCAGGTGACAGCAGGATTGAAAAGAAACAACCGGAAAAGCTGACACGATATATGAGGATTTAAAGATTAATCTGCAAAGACTCTGGCACAAACCAGTAAAGGTGGTCCCAGTGTTGATCTTGGTCTACACAATCAGCATTGACAAAATTACCATCTGTCAGCTGCAAAAGGCCACTCTACTTGGATCAGCCTACATTATTCATAGAATCATAGAGTTGGAAGAGACCTCATGGGCCATCCAGTCCAACCCCTTTCTGCCAAGAAGCAGGAATATTGTATTCAAAGCAACCCTGACAGATGGCCATCCAGCCTCTGTTTAAAAGCTTCCAAAGAAGGAGCCTCCACCATACACCCCGGCTGAACGGCTCTCACAGTCAGGAAGTTCTTCCTCATGTTCAGATGGAATCTCCTTTCTTGTAGTTTGAAGGCATTGTTCCGCATCCTAGTCTCCAGGGCAGCAGAAAACAAGCTTGCTCCCTCCTCCCTGTGGCTTCCTCTCACATATTTATACATGGCTATCGTGTCTCCTCTCAGTCTTCTCTTCTTCAGGCTAAACATGTCCAGCTCTTTAAGCCGCTCCTCATAGGGCTTGTTCTCCAGACCCTTGATCATTTTAGTCGCCTAATACATCGCATACATCACATAGTCCTAGACACTTGGGAAGTGTCCGATGTGTGATCCAATACAACTGTCAGCATAGTGATCTTGTTTGCTGTGTGTACTAATCTTGTTGTGTATCAAATAACAACAACAACAACAACAACAACTACACCCACAGTTTATGGCAGAATGGTAAAACATCAAAACATCCGGGCAACATCCTTGCAGACGGCCAGTTCTCTCACACCAGAAGCGACTTGCAGTTTCTCAAGTTGCTCTTAACATGAAAAAAAAATTGAAAAAGTGTGTGTGACTGAGAAAATCCCAACAGACTTCAAGTTTAATAATAACCGTTGTTGTTGTTGTTGTTGTTGTTGTTGTTAGATTCATAGAGTTGGGAGGTACCTAAAGGCCATCTAGTCCAACCCCTTCTGCCAGGAAGGAAGATAGAATTATTATTATATTATTATCCATTATTATTAGACTCATAGAGTTGGGAGGGACTTTAAAAACCACCTAGTCCTACCTGTTCTGCTAGGAAGCAAGATAGAATTACTCTTATAGTATTATCCATTATTATTATTAGACCCATAGAGTCGGGAGGGACCTCTAAAGGCCACCTAGTCCAACCCCCTTCTACCATTGCAAACCTCTCCTGTATGTAAAACTTGTTATGCTGGTTAGTCTTTTATTTATTGGATTGATTGATCTTATTCTCTCTCTTGGGCACAGTGACGGATAAATTCACCGAAAGCATGTACGTCCTGGCCAACGAGCCCTCTGTTGCCTTGTATCGGCTCCAGGAACACGTCCGCCGGTCGCTCCCAGAACTGGCTCAGCACAAGGTCAGATCCGTGTCCGTCCTCCGTGTGATGCAGTAGCATAAAAGGCTAACATGATTCTGGGCTGAATCCATCAGAGTCTAGTGTCCAGATCAAGGGAAGTGACGGTCCTGCTCTATTCTGCTTTGCCCACCCATCAGCAGTCTCTTGTATCCTATGGGGTTCGATGCAGATCAGTAGGATCCCATGGAAAGAAGGGGTTTTAAGCTGGAGCACTGTCTATTGTATCCTATGGGTTTTGGTACAGAACAATATTATCCAATGGAAAGCAATGGTTTTAACCTGGAGCACTGTATCCTATGGGGTTTGGTGCATTACGCACAAAGAATAGACACTTATTAAGAAATGCATGTCATTTTCAATGTATTTTAATATCTGTTACTATTTGGAAAGAAATCATTTCTTTTTCTACTTTAAACCAGGGTGGAATTAACTCTTTATTTCCGCAGGCCGACATGCAGAGCTGGGAAGAGCAAAGCCAAGGGGCCATTTACACTGTGGAGTATGCCTGCAGGTATTGCTATTATTGCTATTATTATTATGGGTGGTAGTAGTGGTAGCATAGAAGGTGTCCTATATTATCATAGTGTCTGTAGGCAGACTCATTTTACGTTTTATATTAGATTTTAGATGTTTATATGTTTTCTAATATTCCTTACACTGGAAGAGTTTTGTAAAATGTTTCATATCAGATTTTAAATATTTTACATTTTAAATATTTTTATATTTCCTATACTGGAAGAGTATTGTAACATATTTTATATTCAACTAGCTTGGGTACCCGGTGTTGCCCAGGTTATTTGAAGAAGTCATTTTTTAAATTTTACAAAATGCACACGGTTGTGGGTGAACTACAATTCCCAACATGCTAGGTTAACCCCCTGAAACTCCATCAGTACTTAAAGTTTGTCATGTTGGGCAAGTTTGCTGTAGATGCATCATTGGTGGGGTTCAGTGTGATCTCTGGCTGCAGGATAAACTACAGCTCCCATCATGGTGGGTCACTCCCCTCACATCTCTCCAGTAGATTTAGTTGGTGATAGGGGTTCTGTGTGCCAAGTTTGGTCCAGATCCGTCATCGGTGGTGGTCACAGTGTCTCTGGATGTAAGTGAACTACAATTTCCAGAAATGAAGGTCAGTTCCCCCCAACCTCCTCCAGTATTTTCAGTTGGTCATGGTGGTTCTGTGTGCCAAGTGAGATCCAGGGCCATAGTTAGTGGGCTCCAGAGTGCTTGTTGATTGCATATGAACTATAAATCCCAGTACCTACAGTGTCTATAAATCAAGGTGAATTCCCCCCAAACCTCTCCAGTATTTTTCTTTGGTCATGGGGGTTCTGTGTGCCAAATGTGGTCCAGGTCCATTGTCAGTGGGGGTCACAGCACCATGACTTGATGCAGGGTGAACTACAATTTCCACAATGTGGAATCAATCCCCCAAACTCCTCCAGTATGTTCAGTTGCTGATTACGTCTGCTCTATTTGTTGTGCAGGTTAAGGGAGAGGCAGTGGGAGGGGTCATGCAAATTCCACACCGATGGAGAGAGTAAAAACACTGGGATGTCTGTGGTGGAGGAAACACGTTAAATCTAGGAGGAAATTGTCTCTGAATGAAAACATTCCTTGGGTGGTGGACAGTATGGCGTTTGGGGAGGACATTGACAGGGTTTGGGCTACATGTTCATGGCTCTCTCTACAACCTGAAATGTCATTGGAGGCAGGGCTTTTGGTGGCTCCCCAGCACTGTGGGTTAAATCTGTTTGTGGAAGTGGGAGCTTGTCTGTGGAAGTGGTCACCCCAGCCGCACACATACATACACATTTTCACTTTTATTATGGATGTGAAAGATATATATAGTGTATTGGAAGAGTTTTGTAAAGTAGTTTATATTATATTTTAAATAATTTTTATATCTATATATTTGTATTATTTCATAGTATACAAAGTCCATGGTGCTTGAATGAAGGACCTTCCTTCTCTCCCCCGCTTCCCTTCTTTCCTCCCTTTCCTTCCTTCCTTTCCTTTTGTTCCTTCCTTCTCCTTCCTTTCCTTCTTTCCCTCCATCCCTCCCTTCCTGTCCCTCCTTCCTTCTTCCTTTCCTTCTTTTCCTCCCTCCCTTCCATTTCCTCCTTCTTTCCCTTTCTTCATTTCCTTCCCCTTCATTTCCTTCCCTCCCTCCTTTCTTCATCCCCCTCCTTTCTTTCCCTCCTTCCTTCCTCCTTCCTTCCTTCCTTCCTTCCTTCCTTCCTTCCTTCCTTCCTCCCTCCTTCCCTCCTGCCCTCCCTCCCTCCCTCCCTTCCTTCCTGTACCTCCTTCTTTCTTTTCCTTCCTTCCTGTCCCTCCTTCCTTCCTTCTTCCTTTCCTTCTTTCTAAAATATAAATACAATATTAAAAGGAAGGGACAGTCAGGAAGTAACGAGAGAAGGAGGGGAAAAGGGAAGGAAGGAAGGAAGGAGAGAAGCAGGGAGGGAAAGAAGGAAAGAAAGAAAGATAGAGAAGCAAGGAAGGAGAGAATCAAATAAAAAAGTGAAAGGAAAAAGAGAGGGAAGGAAGGAGAGAAGGAACAAAAGATAAGTAAGTAAGGAAGGAAGGAAGGAAGGAAGGAAGGAAGGATGGAAGGATGTAACCAAAGAGCAAAGAAAGGGAGGAAAGAAACAGGTAGAGATGGAAGAAAGATGAGAGATAGGGAAAGAAAAAGAGGGAAGGAAGGAGAGAAAGAGGGAGGGAAGGTTGGCCACAGCAACGCGTGGCGGGTACAGCTAGTATACTTATATATATTTAAATAGCTCTTACACTTTGTAAATAATGGGATGGGCCTGTGCTGTGCTGCTTCCCAGCAGGCAGGGCTTGGTCTAGATTGCCTCTAGCGGCCCCTCCCAGTCCTTTGGCTTCACCCGCATTTCTCTCTCCCTCCTGCAGTGCCATCAAGAACATGAAGGACAGTGGCGTCTATTTCAAGAGCATCGAAGGCTTGCTCCGACATGCCTCCGCCGTCAAGGACCGCTTGAACTCGGCCCGCAGGTAACCGGGTTCGAATCCCCATCCGGACTCTGTTGCTCCCCTTCCAAGAAAAGTCTGCAATTGACATATGTAATTCTTCACCTCGTTTATAATTCAAAATATTAAACCTGGAATGCATTTCCTGCAAATGTGTATCATTATTGACACCATTATAGATGCTAGGGGTGTGCAAAACTTAGTTTTAAATTCGTATATCTAACTTCAGAATCAAAACACTCACCAAATATTTCCGTTTAAATTCTGTAATCCTCGGAAGCCTCCCAAAGTCAGTTTCATTTTCAGCACAAGCAAGCAAAGGCACGCCAAAAAGTGAAGAAAAAGAAAGAGGAGGAGGAAGAAGGAAGAAGAAGAAGAAGGAGAAGGAGAAGAAGAAGAAGAAGAAGATTAGTTCATAGAAAACAAGATCACTCTGCTGGCTTTGGATGATTTATGTTGTGAGCTTGATAGGGGGAGTTGTTGGGCGAGTGGGCTTATTAACAAAAGACCCTCCTCATAAATGTACAGCAAAGTAACTCATGAGTAGCAGCGTGACCCAGCGCCAGTAGCCCAAAGTGATGAAAAGAACAAAAACACACAGACCAATGTTGTATCTTCCTTAGGTGGCTTTTCTTTGCAGTGTAATAATATGGTTGCACTATTTAAAATAACAAGGTTTCCACAACACAAATAAACAAATACAGAGTATCTTTATACACAGCAGCCTTCACACTGGAGGTTTCTCACACGAGGCTTCTCTCACACAGAGGTTTACCTCACACTCCTCAGGAGGACACCAGCTTCATCCTACTAACTCTTTCAGTGCTTGACTTACATCTTTGTAATTAAAAATACCTAGTTATTTTTTAATATTTCTGACAGGAGTGTGTCCTTGTTGGTACTCTTGGATCTCTCAGCAGCCTTCGATACCATTGACCATGGCATCCTTCTGGGTCGCCTGGCTGGGATGGGACTCTGGGGGCACTGTTTTACAGTGACTCTGGTACTTCCTGGAAAGATGGACCCATTTGGTGTCATTGGGGAACACCTGCTTGACCTCATGGCCATTGTCCTGTGGGATCCTGCAGGGCTCGGTTTTGTCCTTCATGTTGATGATCGCTGGGAGAGTTCATCCAGAGTTTTGGAGTTTGGTGCCATTCTGTGCTGGATGGGGTCCCACTCCCACTGAAGACACTGGTCCACAGTTTGGGGGTCCTCCTGAACTCATCACTAAGCCTGGAGGCCTAGGTCTGGGTGGTGGCCAGGAGGCCTTCTCACAACTAAAACTTGTGCACCAACTGTGACCGTACATTGAGAAGCCGGACTTGCCCATGGTTGTTCATGCCTTAGATCAGTGGTTCTCAACCTGGGGTCCCCAGATGTTTTTGGCCTTCAACTCCCAGAAATCCTAACAGCTGGTAAACTGGCTGGGATTTCTGGAACTTGTCGGCCAAAAACATCTGGGGGGCCCAGGTTGAGAACCACTGCCTTAGATACATACCGTTTTCTGTGTCAGGAGTGACTTGAGAAACTGCAACTTGCTTCTGGTGTGAGAGAATTGGCCGTTTACAAGGACGTTGCCCAGGGGACGCCCCACTATTTTGATGTTTTACTATCCTTATGTGAGGCTTCTCTCATGTCCTCGCATGGGGAGCTGGAGCTGACAGAGGGAGCTCATCCGTGCTCTCCCTGGATTTGAACCTCCAACCTGTCGGTCTTCAGTCCTGCCAGCACAAGGATTTAACCCATTGCGCCACCAGGGGCTCCAGTTACATCCTATTTAGACTACTGTAATGGACTCTACGTCAGACTGTTTTTGAAAACTGCCTGGAAACTCCAACGATGAAGGTTATCCTGAAAGTAAGGTTACATTTTAAAAAAATTACAAAGAATGAATATATTTTAACAAAACTGACATGGATTATAGCATAGGCTTTACATTATTTTTCCACATAATCATCATTCAATTCAATACATTTTGTCATCTGTGGGACGAGTTTTTGATGCCTGTGTCATAGAAGTTTCCCTCTGCCTTTTTCATCCCAATTCAAGGTGCAGGTTATCACCTACAAAGCCCTAAATGGTTTGGGACCCGCTTACCTTCGTGACCGGATCTCTCTCCATGAACCAGCCCAAGGTCTTAGATCCTCGGGGGAGGCTCTCCTTTTGCCCTTGCCACTATCACAGGCGCGTCTTGTAAGCACAAGGGAGAGAGCCTTCTCCTCTGTGGCCCCCCGACTCTGGAACTCATTGCCCGGTGAGATTAGGAAGGCCCCCACCTTAGAAATTTTCAAGAGGGATCTCAAAACCTGGTTTTTCTGATGCGCTTTTGGAGAGTAGCCATATTATCATACACAGTTGCTCCCCCTCAACGGTTTTTGTCCCCAGAGTATATTTCCCCACCTGTATGAAGGTCTATATTTATGACCCCGTTCCTTTATGAGTTTCTCCCCCACAAACAATCTGTTCCATCCCTATCTCATCCTGATTTTAGTATTTTAGTTTTTATCTTGCACATGCGACCCACTCATTGTTATGTTATTTTACTGTGTATGATTTTGCTTATCGTTTTTGTACTCATATGTTGTATATATTTTACTGTGTTATTGTGTTTTGGTTTTACTTTATTGTAATATACTGTTGGGCTTGGCCTCATGTAAGCTGCTCCGAGTCCCCACTGGGGAGATGGTGGCGGGGTATTAAATAAAGATTATTATTATTATTATTATTATTATTATCCAGTTCGTCATTTCAATTTTCACATCGTCGTTATCAAAAGAGTCTTTTCCACCCAGGTGTTCCTTCAATTTAGTGAACAGATGATAAGTGCAAAATCGGGGCTATAGGGAGCGGGGGGCTTCAAACATCCCAACCAAATGAAGTCAACAACTCTTGTGTTGCATGAGTTGTGTGCGAATGCGCATTTTCATGAAGGAGGCAGACTCCCACCATCAGCATCCCACGACGTTTGTTTTGGATGGCTCTTCAAAGTTTCTTCATTCTGTACCCATTTTGTCACATGCTATCTTGACATTACAACCTCTCCATAAACGGAAATGATTTCACGATGACTCGCAGCAGTGTTCATGCCTTTAGCGTTTAGATAGCATATTACAGCACATATTTCTCACTTGGAGGGAAACAGAATGAGGACGCTCATCTCTAACCTTCACCGCGACACCAGTTGATCAGCTACCGACAACTGGCACTGCTCGTTCGCTTCCGCTTGCTTCTTGCTACACAGCAGTGAGACCAACTTCCCCTGAGAAAATTCCCCAAAAGAGCTACGTGCCTTGTAACCTTACTTTCCAGATAACCCTCGTAGTTCAGAGATCTGCAGCCAGGTTATTGACAGGTGCTGGGCCCAGTGAGCATGCAACCCCCCTGTGACAACACCAACACTGGCTGCCAATCTGTTTCCGAGCCCGATTCAAGGTGCCGGCTTTGACCTTCACAGCCCTAAACAGTTCAGGCCCAACTTACCTATTTGACTGCATTGCCTCTTACCAACCTGCCCGATCATTTAGATCTTTCGGAGAGACCCTTCTGTCGTTGCCACCACTGTCACAAATACTGGTGGTGGCAACGAGAGAGAGGGCCTTCTTCCCATTGGAAATTCTCCCCATTGAGATCCCTGTTCTCTTTCAAGAATCAGTTGAAGACCAACCTGTTCAGGCAAGCTTTTGACGAATTTATTTATTTATTTGTTTATTTATTTATTTAGAACTTTTAGAACCCGGTCTTCTCAACCTCCGAAGAAGGACTCAAGCCGGCTAACAACAGAAAATTCATACACCAAATAAACAAATAACATCATAACGTCATAATACATTAAAATACATTAAAATACAGATCAAATAAATACATAAAGCCAAATCGTCAAGATAAAATCACAATTCGTCACCATCCGCTAGTATGGTCAGCAGTTATTGACTCACTCATCATTCTGAGCCAGGATTTTACTAGCTTTCTAAAAGTCAGGAGGGAAGGAGCAGATCTAATCTCCATTGGGAGAGAGTTCCACAGCCGAGGGGCCACCACCGAGAAGGCCCTGTACCTCATCCCCACCAGACGCGATTGTGAAGGTGGTGGGACCGAGAGCAGGACTCCTCCAGAAGATCTTAACAACCTTGATGGTTTGTAGGGGAGAATCTGTTCGGACAGGAAAAGTAGGCCGGAGCCGTTTAGGGATTTATAGGTAAGTACCAGCACTTTGATTTGTGCTCGGAAGCTAATTGGCAGCCAGTGGAGCTGACGCAACAGAGGAGTAGTGTGCTCCCTGTACCCCGCTCCTGTTAGTAATCTGGCTGCCACTCATTGGACTAATTGCAGCTTCAGAGGCAACCCCACGTAGGGAGCGTTGCAGTAGTCTATACGGGATGTAACCAGAGTGTGGACCACCGTGGCCAAGTCAGACTTCCCAAGGTACGGGTGCAGCTGGCGCACAAGTTTTAATTGTTCAATTGCTAATGACAGTAAGGTCGATTTGCCCTGAGTTTAGCGAAATATACTATTTAATTGATGAGTCTCCACAATAATGCTTAATATTTATTTTTATCTTATTTCTTGACATTATTATGCTTTGTGTGATTTTCGTCTTGTATTTTATGTTAAATGTGCTTTGATTTGTATTGTATGATGTTATGAGCTGCTTAAAGTGGGATGTAAATAAATATTATTGTATTGTCGAAGGCTTTCATGGCCGGAATCACTGGGTTGTTGTAGGTTTTTGTCTCACTCTGGTCATTCCACAGATATATAAACCCATTGTCCTAATTCCAACAGACCTCACTACCTCTGAGGATGCTTGCCATAGATGCAGGCGAAACATCAGGAGAGAATGCCTCTAGAACATGGCCATATAGCCCAAAAATATTATTATTATTATTATTATTATTATTATTATATACACAATAAGATGAGCACACAGCAAACAAGCTCACTCTGCTGGCTTTTGTATTCAATCACGCGTCGGACACTTCCCATGTGTCTAGAACTGTGTGACATATCAGCAAGTAATGCATGCAGATCTGAGCAGGGTGGCCTTTTGCAGCTGACAGGTGATTTTGTCAATGCCAATTGTTTTTAAATGCAGGCCAAGGTCTTTAGGCACTGCACCCAGCGTGCCAATCACAACTGGGACTACTTTGACTGGCTTGTGCCAGAGACTTTGCAGATCTGTCTGTCTGTCTGTCTGTCTGTCTGTCTGTCTATCTATCTGTCTATCTATCTATCTATCTATCTATCTATCTATCTATCTATCTATCTATCGTAGCAAGTTTCATGCCGATAGCTCTAAAGACAAGGGAGAAAGGAGCCCCTGAAGTTTCACCATTAAGATTCGAACTGGGTTCAAAATTGAGACTTGGAAGGGATGGAACTAGGTTCAGAATGTAGGCTTAAAGGGATGGAACTAGGCTTTGTTGTGTGTGATGATGATGATGATGATGATAATAATAATAGTAATTATTATTATTATTATTTATTATTATTATGTATTTATATCTCACTTAATTCTCTTGATCCAGATGCAAAGTGACTCACACCATAGTTTTGTATACAGTATAGTATTATATATATAGTTTATTATATATAGAATATACTATCTATACAGTATATAATGTATATTTAATTATGCTATGCATAATATACTATACATAATGTACTATATAATACACTAAATTATATATAGTATACGGTATAAAACAACAATGCAATTTCAGATCCCCAACATACTGATATTTGAATACAGCTCAACATACAAGTCAATCATTTCAAGAATTGCAATCCACAACATACAAATATTCAAATAGAATCCAACCTTCAATTCAATTACAATCACTTTAGAGATATAAGTATAGCTGATGTAGATACCTTAATTAATTATATCAATGAGTAATAATAATGATGATGATCCATGATATCAATGATTAATATTAATGCTGTTAATTATCACAACTATTAATAATTAGTATTCATGATATTTATTATTAATCATCTCAATGATTAGTATTTATGATATTAATGATTACTATTAATTCCAATATTAATACCAAGTAATACAGAGTTTATCATATGGTATAATACAGAGTCTAGTATTAAGTAAGCCTATATTTAATAGTAACTCACAAGCAACCGGAAACTACATTGATTAGACATTGACCAATCCCTATAATATGTATTTTATTAATTTGCTTTTAATGACTGTATTTCAATATTAATACCAAGTCAATACAGAGTTTATGTTATGGTATAGTATGATACATTGTATAGTATAGTATAGTATGATAGAATACTATATGGGATGATATAGTTTTGTATATAGTATATCATGTATATTAGTATATATAGTACTAATATTATGTATATTAGTATATATAGTACATAATATTATGTATATTATGTATAGTCTGTGCTTATGCATATATATATACACACACACACATGTATGCAACCCAAAGAATATATATTTATAGTATATATAATTAATTATATAATATATTATGTACTATTTAATACATAATATACTATATAATATTATGGCATAGTATTATAAATCATATAATATAGTATGACACAATATGACGACTGACCACCGTAGTTTTTTAAATATAGTGGTTATTTTAAATGTGTTATTGTAATTATGAACTATGATATTTTACTGATTGTATGTTTTTATGGCTGAGTCCCTCTAAGAGGTGAGAAGCTCGGTATAGAAAACTTTGAAATTGAAATAAATAATACTATATGGTATGCTATAATGTTGTATATAGTATAGTATTATATATAGCATATGTATAATATATATGTGTGTGTATATATGTAGTATACTTAAATATATTATATAATACTATGGTATGATGTAGTTTTGTATATAGTATGGTATAGTATAGTATGATAGAATACTACGGTATGGTGTAGTTTTGTATACAGTATAGTATTATATATAGTTTATTATATATAGCATATGCTATCTATATGCTATATACGGCACTCTATATACAGCGCACCATGAGTCATACCGGCCACATGGCCTTGGAGTTGTCTGTGGACAACGCCGGCTCTTCGGCTTAGAAATGGAGATGAGCACCACACCCCAGAGTCAGACATGACTAGACTTAATGTCAGGGGACAACCTTTATCTATACTATCTATATAGTATTATATAGCATATTTAGTTATGTTATGCATAATATACTAATGTACTACATAATACACTAAATTATGTATAGTATACAGTATTGTATTAATTAGTCCTATTTTTAAGAGCAACTTTCAAGCAAGCAGAGGATGCATTTATACATGGTTGTTGGTGAACTGAGAGTCAACTGTCCTTTTAAAAAAACAAATCAAGCTGCTAGTCCTCATAAAGGTCCACCGCTGGCTGCCATGATCTTGTAGTGAAGTGGATGAGTCTTGAGATGGAAAGGGACGTTTCGTGGATGGGAACCCAAGGAAAAGGTGGGGCTGGTCTCCCTCGCAGGGGTGGTGTGTCGTGGCCCCGTGGGCTTCCTTTTATCGTCCCAGCCTCCAAGGATTTGCCCAGGCATAGGATGACAAAGGGAAAGCCACAGGGCCAAAGGGAAGACATTGTAGTTTTGGAACGTCGAGTCCTTCCTTCTGGACCCGGTGTTTTGCAAGCCTTGGGTCCGAATGGGGAAAAGAGGAGAGGAAGAAAAGGGGGAAGGAAAAGAAGGAGAAGCCGATAGAGATCCCAAGAGGGACACTCTCCTCCTGAGGAAAAGGAGACAAGAGAAAACTGGGATTAATAAAGACTACTCACTTGACATAATTGTTGTTATTATTATTTAAATAAATGTATTATTATTTAATAATAATAATAATAATAACAATAATAATAATAATAATTTATACACACAATAAAAGTGAAAATATTCATATGTGTGTGGCTGGGATATCCACTTACACAGACAAGCTCCTGCCTCCACAAACAGCTCTAGCTCTCACTACTCAGGAGACACCAATGGCCCTTCCTCCAATGACATCGCAGGTTATAGTGAGCGCGATGAACATGTCCAAGAGCCCTGCCAATGTCCTCCACAAACACCACACTGCCCACCACCCAAGTGAAGGCTTTCATACGGGGACAATTTCATCCTAGATTTTATGTGTTTCCTCCACCACAGACATCCCAGTGTTTCTTACTCTCTCCATTGGTGTGGAATGTGCATGACCCCACCCACTGCCTCTCCCTTAACCCTTTCCTTTTTTTCCCTATGGCAGACAACAAGCAAAGGAATTGACCAGCAACTGAACATACTACAGAGGTTTGGGGAGAATTCACCATGATTTATACGACTTGTAGGGACTGAGATGTATAGTTCACCTGCAATCTAAGAGCACTGTGATGCTCCAGTTCCAATGTTGGAACTGGAACTAACTTGGCACACAGAACCCCCATGACCAACAAAACATACTGGAGGTCTTTGGAGGGATATATATAGGAGTTGTAGCCAGAGGCGGCCCTAGGTAATTTTCAACGGGAAGTAAACAGTATTTTGCCCCGCCCCCCCCCCCCCCAACCAATCATTGATATATATTTTCTGTTTGTCGTGGGAGTTCTGTGTGCCATATTTGGTTCAATTCCATTATTGGTGGAGTTCAGAATGCTCTTTGATTGTAGGTGAACTATCCATCCCAGTAACTACACTTGCCGCACTTGCTCCCTTGCCTAGCCCGCTTTGGGTCCGGAGGCGTGCCTGAAGACCCCGGCATGTGCACCAAAAGTCACCTCTTCTCCTGACTTTCTCCACAGCCATTGGGACTGAGAGAGAGAGAGAGAGAGAGAGAGAGGTGGAGATGCCCACCTTTCCTGAAGGTAGGCGCAAAAACAAAGGAGGGAGCGGAGGTGGGAGATACCTCCAGCCGGAGGGGCTCTCTCTCTCTCTCTCTCTCTCTCTCTCTCTCTCTCACTTGGTCCCAATGACTGAAGAGAAAGTCAAGAGAAGAGGCGACTTTTGGTGCGCACGCTGGGGTCTTCAGACACGCCTCTGGACCCGAAGCGGGCCAGGCACGGCAGCTCTGCCCCTTGGCCCACCCGCGGATTGGGGAGAGGAGAGGAGGAAGGTGGAGCGCCGGGGGATCGGGAAAGGGAGCCGGTCATGGGGAAGGGATCGAACACGGAGAACGATTGAGCGCCGGCTTTGCTCGTGCACCCGGTGGCCGGGTGGACCAGGAACGAGAGGGGCTAGGCGAGGTTCAAGGGCCCGGCCCCTTTGGGAAGAGGATCGCCCGGCAGCGAGGCAAGAAAGCCGAGGCTCCCCCCGGACTGCTAGGGCTGTTGTGAACTGAGGGGGCGCTCCTCAAGTGGCAGTCGAGGGGCATTTACAGAGGCGCCTCTGCGCCCCTGGCAAAAAAAGTGTTCTGCGACCGCTTACTTCGCGTAATGGACGAGCCGCCCCTGGTTGTAGTTCACCTACATCCAGAGCACACTATAAACCCAAACAAGAATGGATCTGGAACAAACTCGACATGCATACCAGATATTCTTAAATTTGAATACTGATGGGTTTTGAGGGGAATTAGCCTGGACATTTTGGAGTTGTAGCTATTGGGATTTATAGTTCACCTGCAATCAATGAGCACGCCGAATTCCACCAAAGATGGGATTGGACCACACTTGGCACACAGAGCTCCCATGACCAGCCAAAAATACTGGAGGTTTTTTGGGGAAATTCACTTTGATTCGAGGGAGTTGTAGTTCACCTATATCCAGAGAGCACTGTGAACCCAAACTCCAATGGATCTGGACCAAACTTGGCACACAGACCTATTATGTTGAAATTTGATTATCGGAGGGGTTTGGGGGGAACTGGCTTTCCTTTCTGGGAGTTGTAGTTCACCCGCAACCAGAGAAACTGTGACCTCCACCAATGATGGACCTGGACCAAACTTGGCACACACAACCCCCATGAATAACTCAACCTACTGGAGGGGTTGGAGGGGACCGACTCACCATAGTGGGACTTGTAGTTTACTCTGCAGCCAGATAGCACACTGAACTCCACCGATGATGCAAACTTGCCCAACATATCAAAATTTGGAGCTTTTCGGGGTTAGCCTGGCATGATGGGACTTGTAGTTCACCCACGACCGTATGCATTTCATGCAATTAAAAATTGAGTTTTTCAAATAACCTGGGCAATGCCGGGTACCCAAGGTAGTAACTCAAAAAAGATTGCATTGGTGCCCACTTATTCTATGTAAATTACAAAATCTTCGAATGGAACCCATTTACTGCCACATAACCCCCAAAATATTTCATTGGGACCTATTTACTGTCATATAACAATATCTAACCTATTTACTGCCACAATAACTTCCATGATGTGTCACTGGGACTCACTGCCCTATAAACCCCAAAATCTGTCATTAAGGCTCACTTACAGCCATAGCACTTCTAAATTCTTCCATTGGGACCCACTTACCGTTCCAAAGCAGCTGGAGATCTTATTCTTTGGGTCTGAACCCCTTAGTTTGGCCAACCAATGCATCCGGCCTGCTCTCTGCCTCCTCTTTTCCTTCCAGATAATGGGGAAGGGGGCCTTTCTGCCTGGCTTTTATACCCTCCTCGTTCATATGACCACCACGTGCAAATCCCAAGAGCTGAGAAGGGAAAGGGTGGGTGAGGGCAGGAATGCAAAACCCGATTTAAGGACTTAATTGGGATCCGGGGAGTGTGTGTTTCCCTCTCCCCAGATCCCATGACCGCCCTGAAAGGGGTCCTATGACCAAGGCGAACGCAGTCAAAGAGCCTTTTCTTCTTGGCCGTGACCTCCATTTCTCCGCCTGGTTCTTTCGCTGTTGAATCTAACTTACTCGGGTTTGTCCCAAACCCAAGGCGACCCCCACATTTAATCTGTCGAATGCCAGGAAATGTTGTCAGTTTCTTGCAAAGCATCACATCGAGGTTCTTTTTCATAGAGGTGGATGGCCCTCTGTCAGAAAGGCTGTGATGGTATCTTCCTGTCTGACAAAAGAGAATTGGACTGTCGGGAGGGCTTGGAAGATGTCTTCCTGCATACTAGAATGAAGCTGGACTGGATGGCCATCTGTCGGGAGGGACTGGATGGTGTTTTTCTGCATAGTAGAATGAACCCAGACTGGATGGCCATCCGTCAGAAGGGATTGGATGGTGTCTTCCTGCATAGTAGAATGAAGCTGGACTAAATGGCCATCTATCGGGAGGGACTGGATGGTGTCTTCCTGCATAGTAGAATGAAGCCAGCCTGGATGGCCATCTGTCAGGACTCAGGAGGGATTGGATGGTGTCTTCCTGCATAGTAGAATGAAGCTGGCCTGGGTGGCCATCTGTCAGGAGGGATTGGATGGTGTCTTCCTGCATAGTAGAATGAAGCCGGACTGGATGGCCATCTGTCGAGAGGGATTGGACAGTGTCCTCCTGCATAGTAGAATGAAGCTGACCCGGATGGCCATCTGTCGGGAGGAATTGGATAGTGTCTTCCTGCATATAGAATGAAGCCGGACTAGATGGCCATCTGTTGGGAGGAATTGGATGGTGTTTCCCTGCATAGTAGAATGAAGCCAGACTGGATGGCCATCTGTCGAGAGGGATTGGATGGTGTCTTCCTGCATATAGAATGAAGCCGGACTAGATGGCCATCCGTTGGGAGGAATTGGATGGTGTCTTCCTGCATACTAGAATGAAGCTGGCCTGGATGACCATCTGTCAGGAGGGATTGGATGGTGTCTTCCTGCATAGTCGAATGAAGCCGGAGTAGATGGCCATCTGTTGGGAGGAATTGTTTTTTCTTACATATAGAATGAAGCCGGACTGGATGACCATCTGTCTAAAGGGATTTGATGGTGTCTTCCTGGATATAGAATGAAGCTGGACTAGATGGCCATCTGTTGGGATGACTTGGATGGTGTTTCCCTGCATAGTAGAATAAAGCCGGACTCGATGGCCATCTGTTGAGAGGGATTGGGCGGTGTCTTCCTGCATACTAGAATGAAGCCGGCCTGGTTGGCCATCTGTCAGCAGGCATTGGATGATGTCTTCCTGCATAGTAGAATGAAGCTGAACTAGATGGCCATCTGTTGGGAAGGCTTTGATGGTGTTTCTCTGTATGGCAGAAAGGGGTTGGACTGGATGGCCTTGATGACTCTTCCCATTCCAGGATCCTATGGAAGAGGTCCCAAAAGTCATCCAGTACAACCCCATTCATCCATACATGCAGGAAGACACAATCTAAGCCCTCCTGACAGATGGCCATCTAACCTCTGGTGAGAAAATATTGAAAGGGCGTATATTCCACTCAGGAAGTTTTTCCTAATGTTCAGGTGGAATCCCTTTTCCTGCCACTTGAATCCATGGCTCCATTGTTTCCTAGAACTGCAGGGAATGAATCCCTAACACATTCCGGGTTCAAGAGGAATAGGAACAAGCCGGGGAGGGTCCAGAGGAGAGTCAAAGGTCTGGAAACCAAGCCTTATGAAGCACAAACGGGATAGGTTTCGCTCTTCGGAGACTCTTTGAATCTCCAAAGATGACAGAACAAGCTTGTTTTCAGCTGCTCCACAAACCAGAAAGGAGAGAACCGTCGGATCCAAATGGCATTAATGAAGAATCGTGCCACTTTCGGGGTCAGACTAGATGACCCTTAGGTCCCCTCTTTCCGACTCTGCCATGCTACAATTCCATCTATTTGTCTGAAACTTAAGCTTCATTATAGGATGCAGGAAAACACCATCCACTCCCTCCCGACAGGATGTACATAGATAAACGATTAGACTATAATATCCGTTTATTTCCTTTGTTACAAACGCCGTGGTCCGTTTCCTTAGTGTTTGTGGAATGAGGATCTTTCCGTTTCCCCCCATAAATCTAATGCTTTCTGCTGTTTTTCCTCCCCCATTTCCTATTTCCTGGGGACCTCAAGCTCTTCGAGAGGAAGTGGATTGCGCCTAAGAGGATAAAAATACATATTTTTCCTCCCGCTTCTGGCACAAACACACTGGCTTTCTCTCCTAGGATTAAGGCCGCTCCAGGCTGTTCCAGCCGCTTTGCTAATCGGAGGCCATTGGGGACAACTAGATTAAAATAAAAAAAGGAGGAGGAGAGACAAGGCTTGTGTGACCTTTGTCTCCTTCGTTCCTTTCGGAATCCGCATTTCTTTGCTGCAACACGGCCCAATATTACTAGTTTTGTCCCAAAATTCCTTCCAAACGCAAAACCTTTGGAAACCCAAGTTGGCGACGTCAAAGTAATGAGAAACAGAAAAAGTCTTGTCCTCCGCAAAGGCTGGAAATTTGGGGAAATTGCATAGGGGAAGGTGACATTCTTCCCATCGAGCCCGACACTGTCCATTTGCCTGGCTTTGCAGAAAGTTGTGTGATTGGCTGACAAGGAAAAAATAAAACAGCATGCAGCTGCCGTTGTTAATCACATCATCCCCCTCCCACCCCAGACAATTACAGAGGTAGATATTTATTTATTGTGTCAGAAGCGAACTAAGGGTACAGTTGTAATGTACATTTAAAAAACATAAAGTTTAAAAAACTTGGCATTATACTAAATGTCCTTTGACCAGAAGCTGGCCACTTGGAGTGCCTCTGGTGTTGCTATAAGAAGGTCCTCCATTGTGTTTATGACAGGGCTCAGACTGCATTGCAGTAGGTGGTCTGTAGTTTGCTCTTCTTCGCACTCGCATGTTGTGCTCTCCACTTTGAAGCCCCATTTCTTAAGGTTGGCTCTGCATATCATGGTGCCAGAGCGCAGTCTGTTTGGCATCTTCCAAGTCGTCGAATCTTCTGAGTGCCCAGGGGGGAGTCTCTCATTCGGTATCAGCAGGGGCGGCTCGTCCATTACGCGAAGTAAGCAGTCGCAGAACACTTTTTTTTGCCAGGGGCGCAGAGGCGCCTCTGTAAATGCCCCTCGACTGCCACTTGAGGAGCGCCCCCTTAGCTCACAACCGCCCTAGCAGTCCGGGGGGAGCCTCTGCTGTCTTGCTTTGCTGCTGGGCGATCCTCTTCCCAAAGGGGCCGGGCCCTTGAGCCTCGCCTAGCCCCTCTCGTTCCTGCTCCACCTGGCTACCGGGTGCGCAAGCAGAGCCGGTGTGAATCGTTCTCCGTGTTCGATCCCTTCCCCATGACCGGCTCCCTTTCTCGATCCCCCGGTGCTCCACCAGCCTCCTCTCCTCTCCCCAATCCACGGGTGGGCCAAGGGGCGGAGCCGCCACGCCTGGCGCGCTTCAGATCCAGAGGCGTGTCTGAAGACCCCAGCGTGCGCGCCAAAAGTCGCCTCTTCTCCTGACTTTCTCTTCAGCCATTGGGACCAAGAGAGAGAGAGAGAGAGAGAGAGCCCCTCCGGCTGGAGGTATCTCCCACCTCCGCTCCCTCCTTTGTTTTTGCGCCTACCTTCAGGAAAGGTGGGCATCTCCACCTCTCTCTCTCTCTCTCTCTCGGTCCCAATGGCTGAGGAGAAAGTCAGGAGAAGCGGGCCAGGCAAGGGAGCAAGTGCGGCAAGTGTAGCTACTGGGATGTATAGTTCACCTACAATCAAAGAGCATTCTGAACTCCACCAATGATGGAATTGAACCAAATATGGCACACAGAACTCCCACGACGAACAGAAAATATATATCAATGATTGGTTGGGGGGGGGGGCAAAATACTGTTTGCTTACCGTTGAAAATTACCTAGGGTACCAACCATGGATTGTGGTTCTGGGTTTTAGCCTGCCACTTTTGGACGCTCACTTGCTGAGGTGTTCCTGTGAGTATCTCGGTAGATCTTAGAAAACTATTTCTTGATTTAAGGTGCTGGCATACAGGCTGATATCCGAGCAAGGGATGGGTGGACTGCCTGGGTCTTTTCATTACACGTTGTTACTTTCCTGTGGATGTCAGGTGGTGCAGTACCGGCTAAACCAGGGGACCACAAACTTTTTAAACAGAGGGCCAGGTCCCAGTCCCTCAAACTGTTGGAGGGCCGGATTATAATTTCAAAAAATGAATTAATTCCTATGCACACTGCACATACCTTATTTGTAGTGCAAAACCACTAAAAATACAATAATTAAAAGGAAGAACAATTTTAACAAATATAAACATATTAGTATTTCAATGGGAAGTGTGGGCCTGCTTTCGGCTGATGAGATAGCATTGTCGTTGTTGTTGTTGTTGTTGATGTGTGTTTTCAATTAGTTTCAGACTTAGGTTGACCCTGAGCGAGGGCCGAGTAAATGACCTTGGAGGGCTGCATCCGGCCCCCGGGCCTTAGTTTGAGGACCCCTGGGCTAAACAGTATTATTTCTCCAGTGGTGTAGGACATAGACATGCTGCCTTGGTTAGACCACACCTGGAATATTGTGTCCAATTCTGGACACCACAATTCAAGAGAGATATTGAGAGGCTGGAATGTGTCCAGAGGAGGGCGACTAAAATGATCAAGGGTCTGGAGAACAAGCCCTATGAGGAGCAGCTTAAGGAGCTGGGCATGTTTAGCCTGAAGAAGAGAAGGCTGAGAGGAGATATGATAGCCATGTATAAATATGTGAGAGGAAGCCACAGGGAGGAGGGAGCAAGCTTGTTTACTGCTTCCATGGAGACTAGGACGCGGAACAATGGCTTCAAACTACAAGAAAGGAGATTCCATCTGAACATGAGGAAGAACTTCCTGACTGTGAGAGCCGTTCAGCAGTGGAACTCTCTGCCCCGGAGTGTGGTGGAGGCTCCTTCTTTGGAAACTTTTAAACAGAGGCTGGATGGCCATCTGTCAGGGGTGCTTTGAATGCAATATTCCTGCTTCTTGGCAGGGGGTTGGACTGGATGGCCCATGAGGTCTCTTCCAACTCTTTGATTCTATGCTGTGATAATACAGCATGTCTCATTAAGAGCCACATCCACTATTTTAATGCGGTGAGATGTATTCCACACTGGGCATGTGGATTTAGCAGCAGAATAGCTAAGCGCAAGGACAGATGTCTTCACTGTGTCTAGTTGTGATCCCCAGGTTGTGCTAGCGATAACATTCATATGATATTATTTCTATCACCTACTTTTTGCTTGATATTAAAGCAGTGCTTCTTATAAGTCAGGGCACGGTCCAGAGTGACTCCCGGGTATTTGGGTGTGCTGCAATGCTCCAGTGAGATTCCTTCCCAGGCAATCCTCAGAGCTCGAGATGCATGTCTGTTCTGAAGGTGAAAAGCACACGTCTGTGTTTTAGATGGATTCGAATCAACTGGTTTTCCCTGTAATAGGCAGTAAGAACACCTAAAGCTCTGGAGAGCTTTTGTTCAACCATTTCAAAGCTCCCTGCTTGGGCAGTGATGCCACAATTGTCAGCATAGTTGAAACTCTCTCCCCCATCTGGTAGTGGCTGATCATTTGTGTAAATGTTAAACATTGATGGAGTGAACACACTCCCCTGAGGCAGACCATTCTTCTGTTTTCATCATGTGCTTCTTTGGCCCTGGAATTCAACAAGAAAGCGCCTGTTTTGTAACAGATTTCCTATGAAACGGGCGAGGGGACATGAGAGAAGCCTCCCTGCAAGATTGCAACACACCGGGGCATCCCCATGGCAACGTCTTTGTAGATGGCTGATTCACGCTAGAAGTGACCAGAGGAAACTTGCAACACGTCAAAGTAATGAGAAATAGAAAGAGTCTCATTCTCCACAAAGGCTTGAAATTTTGGGGAAATTGCACAGGGGAAGGTGACATTCTTCACGTCAAACATGCTGCTCTTCATTTGTCTGGCTTTGCAGAAAGTCATGTGATTGGCTGACAAGGAAAAAATAAAAACAGCATGCAGCTGCTGTTGTAATTCACATCATCCCGCTCCCACCTCAGACAATTACAGAATATGTCACATTGAAAAAACAACAACTACACCTTGAAATGTAGCTTGCCCATTAATCCTCTTACGTCCCACATTCTCTGCGGTTTTCGAAGTGTCCCCGCTTTCTCTTTCCTCCTCTGCCTTCATCTTCGGCTCACTTCAAGTCTTTCAAGCCGAGTTCAAAACACAAAAAAGGGATTTGGGACTTGATTGATCCAGACACAAAGGAGACAAAACAAGGGAAGGGTCTCCCAGTGAGCTTTGAAACTAATCGGAAGCCTCCGGAACGTTTCAGAGAGATTATTATTATTATTATTATTATTATTATTATTATTATTAGTGTCAGGAGCGACTTGAGCAACTGCAAGTCGCTTCTGGTATGAGAGAATTGGCTGTCTGCAAGTACATTGCCCAAAGGACGCCCGGATGTTTTGATGTCTTACCATCCTTATGGGAGGCTTCTCTCATGTCCCCAAATGGGGAGCCGGAGTTGACAGAGGGAGCTTATCCATGCTCTCCCCGGATTTGAATCTGTGACCTGTCAATCTTCAATCCTGCCGGCACAAGGGTTTAACCCATTGCGCCACCGGGGGCTCCAATAACAACAGCAACAACAGTAATAATAATACTTTATTTATACTCCACTCCATCTCCCCAAGTATTACAACATACACAGATAGGCAAACAATCACTGCCTTTAGAACGAATGATCACCAAGTTTGCAGATAACACCAAACTGGGAGGGATAGCTAATACCCCAGAAGACAGGAGCAGAATTCAAAACGATCTTAACAGATTAGAGAGATGATGGACCAAAACCAAGAAAATGAAGTTCAACAGGGACAAATGCAAGATACTCCACTAAGGCAGAAAAAAGGAAAGGCATAGATACAGAATGGGGGATGATGCCTGGCACGACAGCAGTATGTGTGAAAAGATCTTGGGAGCCCTTGTGGGGAGGCAGTTAAACATGAGCCAACAATGGCATGCGGCAGCAAAAAAAGCCAATGGGATTTTGGCCTGCATCAATAGGAATGTAGCGTCTAGATCCAGGAAAGTCATGCTACTCGTCTATTCTATTCTGCCTTGGTCGGACCACACCTGGAATAGTGTGTCAAATTCTGGGCACTGCAGTTGTCCAGAGGAGGGCGACTCGAATGATCAAGGGTCTGGAGAACAAACCCTATGAGGAGCGGCTTCAAGAGCTGGGCATGTTTAGCCTGTAGAAGAGAAGGCTGAGAGGAGACATGATGAGGGCCATGTATCAAGATGTGAGGGGAAATCATAGGGAGGAGGAAGCAAGCTTGTTTCCTGCTGTCCTGGAGAGTCGGACGCAATGGCTTAAAACTACAGGAAAGAAAGGTGATTCCACCTGAACATGAGCAAGAACTTCCTAACGGTGAGAGCTGTTCAGCAGTGGAGCTCTCTGCCTTGGAGTGTGGTGGAGGCTCCTTCTTTGGAGGCTTTTAAACAGAGGCTGAATGGCCATCTGTCAGGGGTGCTTTGAATGCAATTTTCCTGCTTCTTGGCAGAATGGGACAGAACTAGATGGCCCACTAGTTCTCTTCCATTCTCTTGTATAGAATTTTATGATTCTATACACAGACAAAGGTAAAGGCTTCCCCTTTCATCTCTGGCTTCCGGAGGTGGTGCTTACTGTAGCCATGGCCAAGGGCTCTTTTTCCAAGCCAAGGAGCCTGTTATCCGTAGACTCCTCTCTGGTCGTGTTGCCAGCATGGCTGCCTTTATTACCTTCCTGCTGAAGCGGTACCTATTGATCTACTCATATTTGCATGTTTTCAGTTTGCTAGGTTGGCAGGATAGCGTGAGCTCACCCTGCCCCATGGCTTTGAACTGCTAACCTTCAGGTCAGCACATTCAGCAGCAAAAGGGTTTAACGCATTGTGCCAAATTAGTAAAGATTTGTTGTTTTGGAGCATTTCAAGATGTAGTTGTTTTTCAATGTAACATAGTCTGTAATTTTCTGGGGTGGGAGAGGGATGATGTGATAGACAATGGCAGCTGTGTGCTGTTGTTTTTCCCTTATCAGCCAATCACACGGCTTTCTGCACAGTCGGTCTCTTGCTTTGATTTGTAAAAACTTTAAGAATTTCCTAAAAATCAGTGGATGACTGAAACATTCTGAAACTTGGCAGGCTTAAAGTCGCAAAGGTTGCCTACAAGTGTGCCAAGTTTCATCCCAAAAGCCACAGAAATGATGCAAGGATGTGATTGACAGCGGCAGCTGTTTGATTTTTTCCTTGTCAGCCAACCACGTGACTTTCTGTAAAGCTGCCCTCCCTTTATTTTTAAAAACTTAAAAAAATTCCTAAAAATTAGTGGATGACTAAAACCTTCTGAAACTTGGCAGACTTAAAGTTGTAAAGGTTGCCTACAAGTGTGTCAAGATTCATCCCAACAGCCATTGAATTTTTTTTTTGTCGTGTCAGGAGCGACTTGAGAAACTGCAAGTCACTTCTGGTGTGAGAGAATTGGCCGTCTGCAAGGACGTTGCCCAGGGGACGCCTGGATGATTTGATGTTTTTATCATCCTTGTGGGAGGCTTCTCTCATGTCCCCGCATGAGGAGCTGGAGCTGATAGAGGGAGCTCATCCGCCTCTCCTCGGATTAGAACCTGTGACCTGTCGGTCTTCAGTCCTGCCGGCACAGGGGTTTAACCCACTGCGCCATTGGGGGCTCCAGCCATTGAAATGAGGCAAGGGTGTAAAATTCAAGGCGTGTTTCTGCATCATCATCAGCCATTGAAATGATGCCGAAACACGCCTTGAAATTTACACCTTTGCCGCTAATTGAACAAATCTTAACGAAATGATAACTGAGCTTTGGATTATAAAACGAAATGGGACACCTCTGAATCTCCGAAACAAAATACTAACCGGATTTCAGTTTCACACAGGTCTAGGGTAAAGGTAAAGGTAGTCCCCTGACATTAAGTCCAGTCATTTCTGACTCTGGGGTGTGGTGCTCATCTCCATTTCTAAGCCCAAGAGCCTGCGTTGTCCGTAGACACCTCCAAGGTCATGTAGCCGGCATGACTGCATGGAGCGCCGTTACCTTCCCGCCGGAGCGGTACCTATTGATCTACTCACATTTGCATGTTTTCAAACTGCTAGGTTGGCAGAAGCTAGGGCTGACAGCGGAAGCTCACGCCGCTCCCCGGAATCGAACCTGCTACCTTTCAATCAACAAGCTCAGCAGCTCAGTGCTTTACTAATAACCTATTATAAAATTTGGAGAAGAGACTTTCTGTGGCCTCATCAGGAGGGTGGCCAGTTCCGATTCTAACCTTGCTTATTCAGACAGCTTTTCCTTCTTGTTTTCTAGGGACCTCCCCCGCCCCAAATTTGACCAAAGTTATACACAGGAATACATGGAATTTGTCTGTTAACGTGTGTGCTCCGCATACTTCCCTAGGATGGAAACTTGTTTAGAAAACCACAGAAATACTCCGATCGCTTTGAACTTGGAGGCACTCTCCAAATCTTTCTCGGAAAGGAAACCAGAAATGCCGGTGATTCAAACTTTTATTCTTCTTATCTTCCACAAAAAAGAATGAATGAATGAAAGAAAAAAGAAAAGAAGAAAGGAAGAAACATAATGCGGATCCCCCCCTCTAATTCCCCCTCCAAGTTCCTATACTCTTGGAATTAAGTAAGATGGAGTTGGAAATGAAGGGCGGATCTGTTTCACCCCGCATGTCAGTCCGAAATTTAAAAGCATTGAAGTCCTTTCCCTTTGGGGCTTTCCCTTAAATTTTGGACTAAAACACAGAGCTCCTCCTTTGCACATCGGAAGGTGTTGTCTAAAAATAACAGGAGAATCGAGGCGGTTGTGGACGGAGTAAACCAGACACACACCTCCCATCATCCCCTTCTCCTGTTAAACGGCAACTTGTGTAGCTCCGCTGTGTTACATTCCACAATTTCAGCCTTCAGAGTGTGTCCCAGCCCCTGCATGTCCCAAAGTCCTCCTGCCTCTGGGGGTGCTGCGCCCACACCTTCCAGCTTATTTTGCAAGCCGCTCCCATTTTTCCACAGAACGGCATTAGTGTTTTGCATCCCTCTGCCCACAGCTAACTGCTTTCAGATTGGGCAAAAACGGAGATCCGAAAGCACGAAACTGCGCACTCTCGGTGCTAAAAAAATAACAATCTGTGATGTGCAAGTTTTCCAACAAGGATCAATGAAGTTAATGATGCCTTTGGATGATGTTGTTCAAGAGGCCTGCGATTACTATCGGGATGCAGGCCATAAAATTGAGAAAGAATGATGGGGCGATGGATCCAAAACTGCGCGGTCCCGATGCTGCAAAAATAACCATCTCCAATATGCAGCTTTTCAATGAGGGTCTTTTGATTATTCCTGTCTTTTTTATTATTCCTGTCTTTTTGATTATTCCTGTCCTTTTGATTATTCCTGTCTTTTTGATTATTCCTGTCCTTTTGATTATTCCTGTCTTTTTGATTATTCCTGTCCTTTTGATTATTCCTGTTGATTATTCCTTGGATGATGTTGTTCAAGAGCTCTGCAGTTCTTATCTTCAAGACGTGGGGCCCTAAAATGGAGCAAGGTCGGAGTACAAAAAGGCAAAACTGCGCAGTCCCGATGTTGCAAAAATAACCACACTCAATATGCAGCTTTCCGTCGAGGGTCTTTCGATCAGTGCCGCCCTTGGATGATGTTGATCAAGATCTCTATAGCTGTTACCTTCAAAACGTGGGCTCCTAAAACGACGGGGCAACGGATCCGAAACTGCGCAGTCCCAATGTTGCAAAAACAACCATCCTCAATGCGCAGCTTTTTGACAAGGGTCTTTTGTTCGGTCCTGCCCTTGGATGATGTTGTTTAAGATGTCTACAGCTGTTACCTTCAAAACGTGGGCCCCTAAAATAGAGAAAGGTTGGAGTCCGAAAAGGTGAAACTGCACAATCCTGATGCTACCGAAATAAAACAAAACCCATCCTCAATGCGCAGCTTTTTGACGAGGGGCTTTTGATCAGTCTGGCCCTTGGATGATGTTCAAGAGGTCTTTGGCTATTGCCCAATAATAGAAAAAAGGGGACTCCAGTCTCCTCCGGGTCCGAAGAGCGCCAACAACGGATTTGGCTGCTCCAGAGGCATTCGCTTGCGCTTTCAGAAAAGGGACGGATGCTCAGTTGTGCTGCCCAGCCAGGTCTTGTGCGATGAACTTGCGTAGCCGCTCCAGATACTGGCTGTAGAGCTCGATGTCGTTGTGCCCGGCTCCCTCAACCCAGAGGGGCTCGACAGCTTTGGGGCAGCGTTCGTAGAGGGCCAAGCCGTGGGAGAAGTCAATCACCTCGTCCTCTGTGCCATGGATGAAAAGGACAGGGGAGGTGATCCGGGATACTTTGTCGATGCTGCAGAAAGACAGGGACAAAGCAAAACAGAAAGACGGCTCTTAATAGTATAAATATTTGAATCATAGAACGCTCAATTCAGAAGGGACTCCAAAGGCACAATTAAAGCACCCCTGACAGATGCCCATCCAACCTCAGGAGAAGGAAACTATCGGACTCCCACGTGGAGGATTCCACATTTGCAGCTTTCATGTGGATCTGTTCCGGGTTTTATACTCACTTTGGGAAAGCGTCAAAGCAATAGGTCTTCTTGGTTTCCGGAAAGGCCACCCGCATGCCCGAGGTGAGAGGTGAGTGCAAGACCACAGCGGCACATTCATAGCGGGAGGCTAGGTCCACTGTGGGCACCGTCCCAATGCTCTGTCCATATAGGATAATATTCTCAGGGCTGATCCCATATCTGGGGTAGAGGGAGAGGGGGAGAAAAGGACACCGTTTCCAGAGCTGGTGGTGTATGGCTCAAAGAAATGAGTTGGAAGGAGGTCTCTAGAGGTCATCTAGTCTATCCCCCTTTGACCAGGTGCCCACCTTAACCTCTTACAGTTGGTCATCTAACCTATACCCACTATTGCCAGGTTCCCATCATGACCTGGGAAGGGGGTCTCTAGAGGTCATCTAGTCTATCCCCCTTTGACCAGGTGCCCACCTTAAACTCTTACAGTTGGTCATCTAACCTATACCCACTATTGCCAGGTTCCCATCATGACCTCCAGAGTTTGGAAGGGGACCTCTTGGGATCCCCTTCGAAAAACAGGGATAGACTAGATGACCTCTAGTCTATCCCCGCTATTGCCAGGCTCCCATCTTGACCTCCAGAGTTTGGAAGGGGATCTCCAAAAGTCATTTAGTCTATCCCCCGTTGACCAGGTGCCAACGGGGAATAGACTTACAATTGGAAAGAGATCCCCAGAGGTCATCTAGTCTATCCCTGCTTTCGAAGGGGATCCCAAGAGGTCATGTAGTCTATCCTCCTTTTACCAACTCACCGGGTGCGCAGCGCCTGCCAGGCGGCGTCGACATCAGCGTAGAGGTTCTTCTCGGAGGGCTTCCCGGTGCTGACCCCATAGCCCGAATAGTCGTAGGAGAAGATGTTGCAGTTGATGCGGGTGCCCAGGCTGATGTAGAAGCTGCACATCTGGCCCAGGTCCACGGCATTCCCATGTGAAAACAGCACCGTGAACCTGCCGGGCGTTCGGAAGACACATACAGGGAGGTTACATGGATAGAGAGTCTCAGTCCGCTCCGGACTGTAGTTCGAACTTTAAAGGGGCACTCTGATGTCCTGAAGGCAAGATCGGAAACAAGAGGGATTTTCCTCTACTTGCCACTCCACTTCTCCAAACTTACATAAAAGTATTATTATTATTATTATTATTATTATTATTATTAACATACTAGATCGCTAAGTTGCTCTACGTAAGATTTGGTTTTCAATCCTTTGATCATTTTGGTCGCCCTCCTCTGGACATATTCCACCTTGTCCATCTTCTGTTTGAATTGATTTTCCTAGAAGTAGACATGGGATTCTTCCATGTAAGGTCTGACAAAAACATAAGAGAGCGGGACTATGACTTCCCTTGATCTAGACCAGGCCTGGGCAAACTTTCCAACTTGGGGCCCGCATGCTAGTATTCCCTGCTAGGAGGACGGTTTGCCCGGTGATGGGAAGAAAGAAGGGAAGGAGGAAGGAAGGAAAGAGAGAAGGAAGGAAGGGAGGGAGGGAGGGAGGGAGGGAAGGATGGAAGGAGAAAGAGGGAGGGAAGGTGGAAGGAAAGAAAAGGAAGGAAAGACTAAAAAGAATGAAGGATGAAATGGTGGAAGGGAAGAAAGAAGGAAAAAGAGAAGGAAGGCAGGAATAAAGGGAATGAGGAAGAAAAGCGACAAAAGGGTGGAAGGGAATGGAGGGAGGAAGACGAAAGGGAAGGAGGGAGGGAGGAAAGATAGAAGGAAGGAAAGACAAAAGGGAAGGAAGAAGAAAGAGAGAGGGAGGGAAGGTGGGAGGAAAGAAGGAAGGAAAGACAAAAGGGAAAAAGAAGGGTGCTTGGAGGGAGGTAAGGAGGAATCATAGAATCAAAGAGTTGGAAGATACTTCATGGGGCATCCAGTCCAACCCCCTGCCAAGAAGGAGGAATATTGCATTCAAATCACCCCTGACAGATGGCCATCCAGCCTCTGTTTAAAAGCTTCCAAAGAAAGAGCCTCCACCACGCTCCGAGGTAGAGAGTTCCACTGCTGAACGGCTCTCACAGTCAGGAAGTTCTTCCTCATGTTCAGATGGAATCTCCTCTCTTGTAGGAAGGAAAGAGAGAAGGAAGGAAAGACAAAAGGGAAGGAAGGAAGAAGAAAGAGGGAGGCAAGGAGAGAGGAAAGAGGAAAGAAAGAAAAGACAAAAGGGGAGGACTGAAGGAGAAAGAGGGAGGGAAGGAGGGAGGGAAGAGGGAAGGAAAGATGAAAGGAAGGAAAAGATGGAAGGAAGGAAAGGAGGAAGTAAAGAGAGAAGGAAGGACAAAAAGGAAGGAAAGACAAAAGGGTGGAAGAGAAAAAGGAAGGGAAGAAGGAAGCAAAGAGAGAAAAGATGTAAGGGGATGGAGGGAGGGAGAAAAAGAGAGCGAAGGGAGGGAGGGAAGAGAGAAGGAAGGAAGGATGAAAGGGTGGAAGGGAATGGAGGGAGGGAGAAAGAGAGAAGGAAGGGAAGACAAAAAGGAAGGAAGGAAGTGGAAAGAGGGAGAGGGAAGGAAGGAGGAAAGAGGGAAGGAAGGAGGAAAGTTTGGACTGGAATAGAGGGAGGGAGAAAGAGAGGGAAAGAAGGGAGGGAGGGAAGAGAGAAGGAAGGAAAGACAAAAGGGAAGGAAGAAGAAAGAGAGAGGGGGAAGGAGGCAGGAAAGAGGGAAGGAAGGATGGAAGGAGAAAAAGGGAGGTAAGGGTAGGAGGGAGGGATGGAGGAAGAAAAGAGAGAAGGAAGGATAAGATGGCGAGAGAGAGGAGGGCCTAAGAAAAAAGCCCAAGGGGCCGCATCTGGCCTCCGGGCCTGGGTTTGCCCATACCTGATCAAGACACAACTCTTGATGCATCTATAATTGCATTGGCTATTTGTGCTGCTGCAGCACACTCTTGGCTCACCTTCAGCTTTGGCCCACTTAAACTTCTATATCCCTTTCACATGAACTATGACTTCCCTTGATCTCTAGACACTACTATGAATGTGGCTGAAATTGCAATGGTCTTTTTGTGATCTGGACACTAGAGTCCTATGGATGCCATCTAGAATTGCACTGGCCTTTTCTGCTGCCGTGTTACACTCTTGACTCAGGTTCAGCTCGTGACGTACTAAGACCCCTAAATCCCTTTCACATCGATAATTACTTCATTTGTTCTAAACGCTCTTATGGATGCCATCTAGAATAGCATTGGCCTTTTTTGCTGCAGCGTCATACTCTTTACTTAAGTTCCGTGTAGATGCATGAAGACCCCTAGATCCCTTTCATATGGACTTTGACTTCCCGTGATCTGTGGATGCTGCTGAGAATAGTATTGGCCTTTTTGTTGCCTCATCACACTCATAGGTCAGGGCTTTAGTGCAGTGGGTTAAACCACCAGCTGCAGAAAATCTTGCTGATTGAAAGGTCGACAGTTCAAGCCCGGTTTGGGGTGAGCTCCCAACTGTCAGCTCAGCTTCGGTCTACCTAGCAGTTCGAAAACAGCAATGTGAGTAGATACCGTTTTGGCAGAAAGGTAATAAAAGGCACCCATGTGGACATGCTACGATTTGATCAGGACAACAAAGCGCCTCAGCATGGTAGAGCCACAGCACCTCCCTGTGGTTGGAGCCGAGCACAGCCTCCAGATGCCAAAGATTGAAAAAGATGGGAAGCCTTTACCTCTGTTTATGTCTTGTCTGTCTTGTTAATTGATTAACAGCACTGAATATTTGCCGTATATATGTCCTGTAATCCGCCCTGAGTCTCCTCGAGGAGTTAGGGCAGCCAACCCGAATATAAGCCGAGGCGCCTAATTTTACCACAAAACCTGGGAAAACATATTGACTCAAGTATAAGCCGAGAGTGGGAAATGCGGCAGCTACTGGTAAATTTCAAAATGAACATAGATATCAATAAAATTACATTAATTGAGGCATCAGGAGGTCAGACGTTTTGGAATATTTACATAACACTGTAATTTAAGATAAGACTATCCAACTCTGAATAAACCATTATCCTAACCTTCTTCAATGTAAATGTGCTTACGTTTCCTTCCAATAATGAGAGTAAAATAATAAATGTAATAAAAAAATTAATAATAGAGTCAAATAATAAATGTAATAGAATAATAATAAAATAATAAATGTAATAATAATAAATAGAGTAAAATTAAAAAAATAACAGAGTAAAATAACAATAACCTTGACTCACTTGGGGGGGGGGGGCTTTTTCAGCCTAAAAACGGGCTGAAAAACCTGGCTTATACCCAAGTATATATGATAAATAAAGTATATTATTAAGTTCTTGTGGGTTTTTTCGGGCTATATGGCCATGTTCTAGAGGCATTTCTCCTGACGTTTCACCTGCATCTATGGCAAGCATCTTCAGAGGTGGGGATGCTTGCAATAGATGCAGGTGAAACGTCAGGAGAAATGCCTCTAGAACATGGCCCTATAGCCGGAAAAAAACCCACAAGAACTTAGTGATTCCAGCCATGAAAGCCTTCAACAAAGTATATTATTATTAAGTCAAAGCTGAGCTTTTGACGTACTAAGACGCCTAGATCCCTTTCACATAGACTATGACTTCCCTTGTTCTAAAGACTCCACCTTGAATCGCATTGGCCTTTTTCGCCGCAGCGTCACACCCTTGCTTAAATCCATGAAGACCCCTAGATCCCTTTCATGTGGACTTTGACTTCCCTTGATCTGTGGACACTGCCGAGAATTGAATTGGTATTTTTAGCTGCCACGGGCCTATACTAAGACTCCGAGATGACAACTTCCCTTCTCTCTAAGAGAAACCATTGGCGAGGACCAGTCGACCGGTCAGAGCAGGAGGGACGATTACCACCTGTTTGGGGGGGATTCCCTTGTGCTCACCTGGCGCCTGGTGCGCAGCGGACGTACATGCAGCCCACCCGGTTCCCCCGGCTGCTTTTGGTCAGGAAGACCTCCATGGTGTCGAGCTCACGCTGGGTGTACTGGAAGTCAGCCCGGTCAGACAAATGTAGTTTCCAGCGGGCCAAGGCCCCACTCCGAGGGGAGGATCCACCACCACCGGAAGAGGAAGACCCCGCAGGCTCCGGTTCAGGGACGATGGCGTATGTCGGCTCCGGTGGCAAGAAGGCCAGCTTGGCGGCGATGCGCCCGGGGCACGGCGGGCAGCAGAAGAGGCAGCAGAGTTCGCTCACGGAGAGGCCGTTCATGGCAGCGGAAGGGCCAGAACAGGGTCTCTTGCTGTGTGTGTGTTAAGGTTATTGGAGGACCTCCCGAATCAAAACAGAGGAGCCCGGTGGTGAAAGAAAGGACAGGGCGGGCAGAAGCAACGTCTTTATGACATCTCCAGTCGGAACGTGCGCCTCCCACATTCCGGCGCCAGGTTTGAGAATCCCGGTGCGGTGCTTCGTCTCTGGGAAATGTTCCAAGGAAGGTCCTATGACAAAACCAAATGGAAGCATTGAACCATAGAAGAGTTGGAAGAGACTCCCAAAGGTTATTCAGTCCAAACCCCTTCTTTCATGCAGGAAAAGTACAACCAACCCACCCAACAGATGTCCATCTACCCCAACCTTCCTAATGCAGTGACCACTTAATTATTTTTATTGCTACTTCATAACTGTCATTTTGTAACTGTTATGAATCGTCATGTAAATATCTGATATGCAGGATGTATTTTCATTCACTGGACCAAATTTGGCACAAATACCTGAAACACCTAAATTTGAATACTGGTGGGGGGAATTGATTTTGTCATTTGAGAGTTGTAGTTACTGGGATTTATAGTTCACCTATAATCAAAGAGCATTCCGAAATCAAAGAGCATTCCGAACGAATATTCAATATGCGCAAAGGTGAACACTGGTGGAGTTTGGGGAAAATAGACCTTGACATTTGGGAGTTGTCGCTGCTGGGATTTATAGTTCACCTATAATCAAAGAGCATTCCGAACTCCACCAACAAGGGAACTGAACCAAACTTGGCACACAGAACTCCCATGACCAACAGAAAATATTGGACGGGTTTGGTGGGAAGGGTTTTGGAGTTGTAGTTCACCTACATCCAGAGAGCACTGTGGACTCAAACAATGATGGATCAGGACCAAACTTGGCACAAATATTCAATATGCGCAAAGGTGAACACTGTTGGAGTTTGGGGAAAATAGACCTTGACATTTGGGAGTTGTAGCTGCTGGGATTTATAGTTCACCTAAATCAAAGAGCATTCTGAACTCCACCAATGATAAAATTGAACCAAACTTGGCACACAGAACCCCCATCATCTACAGAAAATACTGTATTTCCTGATGGCCTCTGGTGATCCCCCTGACACCCCCTCACTTATCCGACATAAACGGGCCGGCAGAACGTTGGATAAATGAAAATGTCGGATAATACAGTCTCCTACTGTTAGCAGTCTGACATGGCGTTAGACACCTAGAATACTAACAACAGGGACTGAAAAGGTTCAGGCAAGGCAACACGTCGGGGCTAGAGCGGCCCAGCAGGAAGTACCCGGATGCAGAAGAGAAGCGTGGAAATCACAGAGGGAAGGAGGGAGGACGCTTCCGCTTTCAGTCCTGCCTCTTTTCCCCCTTTCCTCCCTCCTCTTCCTCCTCCTCCTCCTTGTCTTGCCTTTTTCACTTATTGGGAATGGAGAGAGAATTGGGGAGCGCTCCTTTAATTGAAGGGGAAATGCTGGAGGAAAAGGAGGGCATCGGATAATAGCATTGGATAAGACAGAATGTCAGATAAGCAAAGGTCGGATAAGCGAGACTGTAACTATGTTATTGAAGGCTTTCATGGATGGAATCGCTGGGTTGCTATGAGTTTTTCGGGCTGTATGGCCATGTGTTTCTTACCCACCTCTCCTCGTGACTCGAGGCGGCTTACAACATATTTAAAAACACATAATGGCATAAGGAAAGGAAAAGGAAAAAAATACTAAAAAGGAGTAACAGAGCGATTTCCTGGCCAGAGTGAAAAGGAAGCACAAGATGAGCTCATGGCCTTTTGTCACTGAAAAGAAACAAGGGTCAATTTATGGCATCCGATGCTCCGCCAGATGCAGCTTGGAAAGAAAGAAAGAGGGAATTAATTCCCTGGGAATTAATTCAGAGTAAACAGATAGCGGAAAGCAGGACAAAACCCGACATCCATTCCACATAAAATATCCCTTGGTGGAGTTGTACTACACAGTCCCTATACAAAGGCGAATATCCTTTTGTCTTGTTACTTAGAGCAGTGGTTCTCAACCTTCCGAATGCCGCGACCCCTTAATACAGTTCCTCATGTTGTGCTGACCCCCAACCATAACATTAATTTCATTGCTACTTCATCACTGTAATTTTGCTACGGTTATGAATCGCAATGTATCTGAATCGCAATGTATCATTCACTGGACCAAATTTGACACAAATACCCGATACGCCCACATTTGAATGCTGGTGGGGTTGGGAAGGGATTTATTTTGTTATTTGGGAGTTGTAGTTGCTTGGATTTATAGTTCACCTGAAATCAAAGAGCATTCTGAACTCCACCAACGATGGAATTGAACCAAACTTGGCACACAGAACTCCCACGACCAACAGAAAATACTGGAAGGGTTTGGTGGGCATTGACCTTGAGTTTTGGAGTTTTAGTTCACCTACATCCAGAGAGCACTGTGGACTCAAACAATGATGGATGTGAGCCACATTTGGCATGAGTACTCAATATGCCCAAATGTGAACACTGGTGGAGTTTGAGGAAAGTAGACCTTGACATTTGGGAGTTGTAGTTGCTGGGATTTATGGTTCACCTACAATCAAAGAGTATTCTGAACCCCATCAGCAACAGAATTGGGCCAAAGTTCCCACACAAAACCCCCATGACTAACAGAAAATATTGTGTTTTCTCATGGTCTTTGGCGACCCCTCTGATACCTCCTCATGTTCCCCCCTCCCGGGCTCCCGACCCCCAAGTTGAGAAACGCTGACTTAGAGTGACCCTATGAATCTCGTAAGATTTTCTTAAGGCAAGGAGTCCTCAGGAGTGATTTGACCAGTGTTTTTTTTTAATCAAAACCCCATGGATTTGATAGGATTTTCTTAAGCAACGGATATGTTTTTGACCACTCATATTAGTCCCTAGACTAGAAAGTGATGTTGCATCCTTTGTAATATTAAAATATTGCGATTATTATCATGATGTTTATTTATATCCTGCTTTTTCTCTCCCACCAGGAGAATCAAAGCATCTAAGTATTCATTATTAGTATTTGAATGTATTATTATTATTATTTTGTGTCAGGAGCGACTTGAGAAACGGCAAGTCACATCTGGTGTGAGAGAATTAGCCATCTACAAGGATGTTGCCCAGTGTTTTTACCATCCTGTGGGAGGCTTCTCTCATGTCCCCGCATGGGAAGCTGGAACTGACAGACAGGAGCTCACCCCGCTCCCCGGATTCGAACCATTGACTTTTCAGTCAGCAGTCCTGCCAGCACAAGGGTTTAACCCATTGCACCACCAGGGGTTCCCTATTATTATTATTACTATTTTAGTAGTATTAGAATGTATTATTACATTATATTAATACGAGGGGTATTTTTTAAGTAAGGTCCGTTTTGGTGTAGACACTAGTAGTTCGCGCACATACTGCAACGAGTGCCTGCGTCGTGTACCGGCATGCCTCGGGAACAACTGTGCTCAGTTTCCGCTCTGTAGCTAACCTGTACGGTTCTGTTCTGTGCTTTAAACATGTTTAAGACTGTCAACTCACCCTCCGCATGTGAGGTTCGCTCAGTGATACGGTTTTTGTCAGCAAGGAACCTGCCTGCTGCAGAAATTCATTGACAGATTTGTGAAGTGTACGGTGATACTGTTATGAGTGAAAGCAAAGTGCGTAAGTGGGTGCGACAATTCAAAGATGGCCGTGACAACGTCCAAGATGAGGACCGCTCCGGTCGCCCTTCTTTGATTACAGACTATTTGGTTATCGGAGCAGGCGGCAAGTTTTTATGAAGAGGGTATTTTAAAATTGGTTCAGAGGAATGATAAGTGTTTGAACAAACTTGGCAACTATGTTGAAAAATAGAATGAAGTATGTACTTTCTGAAAATAAATTTACTTTTTTGAAATAAACTTTCATTGTGTACTTATGTCCCAAAGGACCTTACTTAAAAAATACCCCTCGTATTATTAATTATATTATATTATATTACTATATTATTATACATAACATTACATTATTATTATACATAGCAGAGCTCTGTATGGGTTACAGGTTAAATAATGGATACATAGCCGCTTTGAATCTCTTTACGGAGAGAAAAAGTGGGGTAAACATAACAATAATAATAATAATACAATCTAATACTAATAATAGGATATATAGCCACTTTGAGTCTCATGGTGGGCAAGAAAAAGTGGGGTAAACGTAACAACAACAACACACTCTAATAGTAATAATGGATACATAGTCACTTTGAGTCTCCTGGTGGAGATAAGTGGGGAAACATAATAAGGATAATAATAATAATAGTAATACATTCTAATACTAATAATGGATACATAGCCACTTTGAGTCTCCTGGTGGAGGGAACAAGTGGGGTAAATATAACAACAACAACACCACAATCTAATACCAATACTGGATACATAGTCACTTTGAGTCTCCTGGTAGAGAGAAGAACTGGGGTAAACATAATAATAATAAGTCTTTAAATGTGTCGTGGTGTTACTGTCTAATGCTTATTGTTATTGTTTTAATGTTTATTGCTTTGCTTTATGAGTTTATTTATTGTTGTATTTGTTATGCTGTTGTTTTATTGATGTGTTGGGCCTTGGCCTCTTGTAAGCCGCACGGAGTCCTTTGGGAGATGTTAGCGGGGTATAAATAATAATAATAATAATAATAATAATAATAATAATAATAATTGCAATCCCAGGTGACAGCATGATTGAAGAGAAACAACTGGAAAGCTGACACGATATGAGGATTTAAAGATCGAACTGCAGACTCTGGCACAAGCCAGTCAATGTGGTCCCAGTGGTGATCGGCATACTGGGTACAGTGCCTAAAGACCTTGGCCTACACTTAAACACAATCGGCGCTGACAAAATTACCATCTGCCGGTTGCAAAAGGCTACCATACTGGGATCTGCACGCATTATTCTCCTAAAACATTTGGGAAGTGTCCGACGTGTGATCCATTACAACAGCCAGTAGAGTGATCTTGTCTGCTGTGGACTAATCTTGTTGGGTTTCAAATAATAATAATAATAATAATAATAATAATAATAATAATAATAATGCATTCTAATACTACTAATGGATACATAGCCACTTTTGAGTCTCCTGGTGGAGGGGGAAAGCAGGGTAAATATAACAACAACAGAATCTAATACTAATTGATACATAGTCACTTTGAGTCTCTTGGTGGAGAGAAAAGCAGGGTATACACAACGACCACAACAACAATAAAAACAATAATACATTCTAACACTAACAATGGATACATAGCCACTTTGAGTCTCCTGATGGGAGAGAAAATGTGGGGTAAACAGTAGAATCAGAGAGTTGGAAGACACCTCGTGGGCCATCCAGTCCCATCTTTTGCCAAGAAGCAGGAAAAATGCATTCAAAATTGTATAACAATAATAAATTCTATCCAGCAGGAGACTCAAAGTGGCTTACACTGAAAGCATCTCCATACAATTTAAAATCTGCAAATATACAAACATTAAAACAGAATTACATATCACAGGTATTTAACATCCAGTTTAAAATCCATTCCTGTTAATGGTCTCTTCAAGGTAAACACCCCGAGCTCCTTAAGCCACTCCTCATAAGGCTTGGCTTCCAGACCTTTGACCCTTCCATGGACACCTTCCAGCTTCTTAAATTATAATGAATGACAACTAGATTATTTCAGGGGAGATCTGACCAAAGTAGAATAGAGTCAGACTCTATGTAGATTCCTATAGAGTCTAGATCAGTGGTCCTCAACCTGGGGTCCCCAGGTGTTTTTAGCCTTCAACTCCCAGAAGTCCTAACAGCTGGTAAACTGGTTGGGATTTCTGGGAGTTGTAGGCCAAAACACCTGGGGACCCACAGGTTGAGAACCACTGGTCTAGATGATCTTCAGGGATCCCTTCTGACTCCTATACCCCAGGGAACCTCCTGCCACATGACACACTAAGAAGCTATGGGCTAGATGGCCTCTGGGCGCCCCTTCCAGCCCTATGCTAGACTAGATGGCCTTTCAAATATTCTAGATGGCCTTTAGGGGTCCCTTCTGACATTTATACCCTGCGGAACTTCCTGCCACATGATGTACTAAGAAGTTATGGACCAAATGGCCTTTGGGTACCCCTTGCAGCTCTACGCTAGACTAGACGGCCTTCCAAATAGATAGTCTATATCAGTAGTTCTCAATCTGTGGGTCCCCAGGTGTTTTGGCCTACAACTCCCAGAAATCCCAGCCAGAAACATCTGGGGACCCCAGGTTGAGAACCACTGGTCTAGATGAACTTTAGGGGTCCCTTCTGACTCCTATACCCTGGGGAACCTCCTGCCACATGACACACTAAGAAGCTATGGGCTAGATAGCCTCTGGGCGCCCCTTCCAGCCCTATGCTAGACTAGATGGCCTTCCAAATAGATAGTCTAGATCAGTAGTTCTCGATCTGTGGGTCCCCAGGCGTTTTGGCCTACAACTCCCAGAAATCCCAGCCAGAAACATCTGGGGACCCCAGGTTGAGAACCACTGGTCTAGATGAACTTTAGGGGTCCCTTCTGACTTCTGTACTCTGGCACCTCCTGCCACAAGATGCACTATGAAGGTATGGACTAAATGGCCTTTGGGTGCCCCTTCCTGCTCTGCACTAGACAAGATGGCCTTCCAAATAGGTAGTCTAGATGACCTTTAGGGGTACCTTCCGACTTCTATACCCTGTGGAACTTCCTGCCACATGATGCACTAGATGCAGCCCAGAATCGGGTTGGCTTCTTCAGCTGCTGCATCCCACTGTTGGCTGATGTTCAGAACCGGACACAAAAGCGTTACCAGGTGAGGAGCTCTGACCAAAGCAGAAGAGAGCGGGAGTATTGGCTTTCCTCGAGTGTAGACACGAAACTCCTTAAGGATGCAGCCTAAAAGGCAGGCCTCCCCAAAGATCCTTCTTTCCCCTTCCCTTTCCCCCCAACTGAGGGGCGATTCCCCTTTGGTGGGGCCCCCAAGCGAGGAGGAAAGAGGGTCCCCCCAAACCTCTCCAAAAGACTCACCTGGGCGCACAGTGATGGGAGAAGGCGCACGGGGCGCGACTCGGTCTGCTGCTCTTTCTCGTGGCTTTGGCGCCCCTCCGGCTCCCTCTTTCTCCCCCCAAAAGGGCTTAGTCCGAGGGCAAGGGTCCCCCCAAGCTGCCTTCAGCCCCCTTGGCCCCCTCCGCCCCCAACCCTCCGCCTCAAAACCCCTTCTAAACAGCCCCCGAAGCTGCCTTTCCGTGCGCTCTGCATTACGCACCAGCTTGGCCAGCAGCAGCTTTGGGGCTCCTTCTCCTCCTCCTCCTCTCGAGGAGGCGGATGTGACCGCAGCGACATCCGCACTGGAAGTGACGACGGACGCGGGAGGAGCTCTAGAACCCCCTCCCCCCTTTTCCTCCCCCGACACGCGTTCCCACGAGACAGGTGCGGGCAGACACGCGTCTGCGCCAAAGCTCCTGTAGCAAACCAAGACCTCCTGAGTGCAGAAGTGGCTTCATAGATCCATCTGGGAAGAAGGGGGATTCGAAGAGAAAATCCTCTTATATTTTGGTCCTGCCTTCTTCCTGAACTAGGGACACAACAGAATATTATTATTGGGTTCTTGTGAGTTTTCCAGGTTGTCTGGCCATTGTTCCAGAAGCATTCTCTCCTGATGGCAGGCATCCTCAGGGATTATGAGGTCTATTTGAAACTAGGCAAGTGGGGTTTATATATCTGTATTCTGAGGATGCCTGCCATAGATGCAGGCAAAAGGTCAGGAGAGAATGCTTCTGGAACATGGTCATGCAGCCTGAAAAACTCACAACAACCCAGTGATTCGGGCCATGAAAACCTTCGACTTTGTTGTTAATAATAATAATAATAATTAATCAATAAATTATTATTATTATTATTATTATTATTTATAATAATTATTGTCACAAGTACCACCTGCCAGCAGTAAAGAATTGGTGTATCCATAAACCCGCAAAGGTAGTGGAAAATGAACATGCAAAAATACTGTGGGACTTTTCAATCCAGACAGACAAAGTTTTGGAACACAATCAGGGGCGACTCAACCCATTACGCAAAGTAAGCATTTGCAGTATAGTTGATTTTACCCAGGGGCGCTCTTGAGGCGCTCTTGGGGGAAAATAGACCTTGACATATGCGAGTTGTAGTTACTGGGATGTATAGTTCACCTACAATCAAAGAGCATTCTGAACTCCACCAATGATGGAATTGAACCAAATATGGCACACAGAACTCCCATGATGAACAGAAAATATATATCAATGATTGGTTTGGGGGGGAGGGGTGGGCACCAAAATACTGTTTGCTTACCGTTGAAAATTACCTAGGGCTGCCTCTGAACACAATACACCAGACATCACGATTGTGGAAAAGAAAAAAGTCTGGATTATTGATGTCGCCATACCAGGTGACGGTCGCATTGAGGAAAAACAACAGGAAAAACTCAGCCGCTATCAAGGCCTCAAAATTGAACTGCAAAGGCTCTGGCATAAACCAGTACAGGTGGCCCCAGTGGTCATTGGCGCACTGGGTGCCGTGCCAAAAGATCTCAGTTGGCATTTGGAAACAATAAACATCGACAAAATCATGATCAGCCAACTGCAAAAGGCCACCTTACTTGGATCTGCGCGCACATCATTCGAAAATACATCACACAGTCCTAGACATTTGGGAAGTGTTTGACTTGTGATTTTGTGATACGAAATCCAGTATAGAGATCTTGTTTGCTGTGACATAGTGTGCTTTTGTGTCAATAATAATAATAATATATTTATTTTTATCCCTCTTTTCTCCCTAACGGGACCCAAAGCAGCTCACAATATAATACAATACAGTGGGTTGCTGTGAGTTTTCCGGGCTGTATGGCCATTATTCCAGGAGCATTCTCTCCTGACGTTTTGCTTGCATCTATGGCAGGCATCCTCAGAGGTTGTGAAATCTGTTGGAAACTAGGAAAATGGGGTTTATATATCTGTGGAATGATGTCCAGGATGGGAGACAGAACTCTTGTCTGGTGGAGGTGGTGTGAATGTTACACTTGGCCACCTTTATTAGCATTTAATGGCTTTGCAGCTTCAAGGTTTAGCTTCTTACTGCCTGGGGGAATCCTTTGTTGGGGAGTGATTAGCTGGCCTTAATTTTTCTCCCACCCTGGATATTCCACAGATATATAAACCCAATATTCCTAGTTTCCAACAGACCTCACAGCCTGTGAGGATGCCTGCCATAAATGCAGGGGAAGTGTCGGGAGAGAATGCTTCTGGAACATGGACAGACAGCTCATAAAACTCACAACACAGTGATTGCGGCCATGAAAGCCTTCAACAATAAATTATTATGATTATTTATAATAATCATAGTAATGATAATGATAATAAATCTTTATTTATATCCCTCTTTTTCTCCCTAGCGGGACCCAAAGCACCTCACAATATACAATACGGTGGGTTGCTGTGAGTTTTCCGGGCTGTCTGGCCATGCACTCTCTCCTGATGTTTTGCCTGCATCTGTGGTAGGCACTCTGAACTCCACCAATGATGGACCTGGAACAAACTTGGCACACAGAGCCCGCACAACCAGCAAAAAATATGGGAGTTTTTTGGGGGAAAATTCACCTTGATTTGGGGAAATTGTAGTTTACCCACATCCAGAGAGCACTGTGAACCCAAACACTGATGGATCTGGGCCAAACTTGGCATGCATACCCGATATGCCAAAATTGGATTACTGGAGGGGTTTGGTGGCAACCAACCTTCCTTTCTGGGAGTTGTAGTTTACCCACAACCAGGGAAACGGTGACCTCCACCCAGGACCGTAGTTCCACAACACAAAATAATTTAAATAGTATGATTCATTCTATATTTTATATAGACTGAATTAAATCAATATTCTCGTCTCCTTCATGGCTGGGGGGGGGGGGGCTTCAAATCCCTCCCATGCCTTAGGCCAGTGGTTCTCAACCTGTGGGTCCCCAGGTGTTTTGGCCTACAACTCCCAGAAATTCTAACAGCTGGTAAACTGGCTGGGATTTCTGAGAGTTGTAGGCCAAAAACATCAGGGGACCCCAAGTTGAGAACCACTGCCTTAGGTTTTGCCTAGCAGTTGTGGGTACGCCAACTTGGTTGCCTCCACTATATCAGCTATTGCTACAAGTAATGACTGTGAATAAATTGGCAAAATTTGCTTGAGTTCTGGAGGGACTTCTTTAATTTTTGCTTCTCATAGACTTAGTAAGGGGATTTGGATAAACTGCAGTTAAAATTCATGAGTAAACCAGTTTTTGAATCTGAAATTTTGGGGGGGGGGGGGGGTTGAACCCCTAACCCCCCCCCCCCTTGGCTACAGCCCTGCCTCCACCGAGGATGGACCTGGGTCAAACTTGGCACACAGAACCCCCATGACAAACTCAACCCACTGGAGGGGTTTGAGGGGACTGACTCACCATAGTGGGAGTTGTAGTTTGCCCTACAGCCAGAGAGCACACTGAACCCCACTGATGAGACATCTAGAGCAAACTTGCTTGACACGCGTTCCCACAAGAAGACCTCCTGGGTGCAGAAGTGGCATGATGGATCCATTAGTGAAGGAAGGGGTTTCGAAGAGGAAATTCTCTTAAATTTTGATCCTGTCTCTTTCCTGAAAAAGGGACAGCCCAATATTATTATTTATAATAATAATAATAATAATAATAATAATAAAATATTTATTTATATTCTGCATTTCTCCCTAATGGGTCCCAAAGTGGCTAATAATGTCATACAATGCAGTGGGTTGTGAGTTTTCTGGGCTGTCTGACCATGTTCCAGAAGCATTCTCTCCAGACGTTTTGCCTGCATCTATGGCAGGCATCCTCAAGAGGTGATAAGTTCTGTTGGAAACTAGGAAAGTGGGGTTTATCTATCTGTAGAATGTCCCAAGTTGGGAGAAAGAACTAATCTGTTGGATGTAGGTGTGAATGCTGTAATAGGCCATCTTGATTAGCATTTAATGGCCTTACAGTTTCAAAGTCTGGCTGCTTCTTGCCTGGGGGAAAGCATTTGTTGGGAGGTGTTAGCTGGCCCTGATTGATTGTAATTCTCATTTTCTGAGTGTTGCTCTTTCTTTACAGTCCTGGTTTTAGAGTTTTTTTAAACACTAGGAGCCAGATTTTGTTCATTTCTATGGTTTCCTCCTTTCTGTTGAAACTGTCCACATGCTTATGGATTTCAGTGGCTTCTCTGTGTAGTCTAACATGGTGGTTGTTAGAGTGGTCCAGCATTTCTGTGTTCTCAGATAATATGCTGTGTCTGGGTTGGTTTATCTGGTGCTCTGCTATGGCTGACTTCTCTGGTTAAACTAGTCTGTAGTGCCTTTTCCGTTCCTTGATTCGTGTCTGAGCAATGCTGCTGCGTTTGGGGGTCCCTAAGTAGACTTGTCCACAGCTGCATGGTATACAGACTCTTGCAGAGGTGAGAGGTTCCCTCTTGTCCTTTGCCGAATGTGGCATTTGTTGGATTTTCTTAGCGGGTCTGTAGATAGTTTGAAAGTTGTGTTTCCTCATCAGCTTCCCTATGCGGCCAGTGGTTCCCTTGATGTAAGAACACTTTCACTCTATATCATGCAGCTGTGGACAAGTCCACATAGGGACCACCAAATGCAGCATTGTCCAAAAACAAATCAAGAAACATGAAAGACACTGCAGACTAGTTGTTGTCACCTTACTCTTGGCTTTCACCTGCTGAGTTTCAAGAGTTTGCCGTGTATCCAAGAGGTGATTTCCACACTGGTCAATAAGGTGCAGAATCATAGCTATGATATTATACATTTAGTGATGTTATACTTTTTTCGCCCCCTCCTATACCGATCCTATCACCTCACTCGCTTCATAGGAAATCTGCTACAAAACAGGAGCTTTTATGTTGAGTTCCAGGGCCAGAGAAGCAGATGGCGGAAGCAGAAAAATGGGGAGTGTGCTTGATCCAGCAATGTTTAATATTTACACAAATCACCAGCCACTGCCAGAAGGGACAGAGAGTTTCATCTATGCTGACGATTGTGCCATCACTGCTCAAGCAGGGAGCTTTGAAACGGTTGAACAGAAGCTCTCCGAGGCTCTAGGTGCCCTTACTGCCTATTACAGGGAAAACCAGCTGATCCCTAATCCATCTAAAACACAGGTGCATGCTTTTCATCTTAAGAACAGACAAGCACCTCGAGCTCTCAGGATTCCCTGGGAAGGAATCCCATTGGAGCATTGCAGCACACACAAATACTTGGGAGTCACTCTGGACCATGCTCTGACTTACAAGAAGCACTGCTTGAATATCAAGCAAAAAGTGGGTGCTAGAAATAATATCAAAGAAAGCTGACTGGCAGAACCTGGGGATCACAACCAGACACAGTGAAGCCCTTGAGCTTGGCTACTCTGCTGCCGAGAATGCGTGCGCAGTGTGGAATACACCTCACTACGTTAAAACAGTGGCTGTGACTCTTAATGAGACATATCATATTATCACAGGATGTCTACGCCCAATACCAGTAGAGAATTTATACTGATTAGCTGGTATTGCACCACCTGATATCAGCCAGCACGCCAATGACTGAAATCAAGAAATAGCTTCGTAAGATCTACAGAGATACTTGAAGGAACACTGCAGCAAGCAAGAGTCCAAAAGTGGCAGGCGAAAACCTGGAACCTCTATCAGTGGCTGACACCTGATGAGAAACTCCCTACTGGGTGCACAGAAGATTGGGTGACTTGGAAGGCGCTGAACAGACTCTGCTCTGGCATCACGAGATGCAGAGCCAATCTTAAGAAATGGGGCCACAAAGTGGGGTCCATGACATGTGAGTGCGGAAAAGAGCAAACCACAGACCACCTACTTCAATGCAACCTGAGCCCTGCCACATGCACAATGGAGGACCGTTTCACACCGACACCAGAGGCACTCCAAGCGGCCAGCTTCTGGTCAAAGGATATTTAGTATAATGCCAAGTTTTTAACTGTGTTTGTGTTCCTAAATACATTACAACTGTACCCTCAATTCACTTCTGGCACAATACATAAAACTCCCCAAACTCTGGACTCGAGATGTTAAGCATTAGAATGAGTTCTAACACTGGATAAAAAATAAAATAACAGACAGCAAGCGAGAAGCAAGTGGATGAGCTTCAAGGCTGGAAGCAGGGAAGGCTTTGCGCAACACAAAGGTTAAAAACACAGTCTTTCTTTTCTTTATTATGATCCAAGAAACCAAAAGAGCCACCCGTTTCCATTGGGATGCTTCCAGCGGTGACCCTATTTGTACGAATTGGCCTTGTGCTTCGGCAGGAAAATGAAGCCGGACGGGACGGGACCCAAAAGCATCTCACTGCGGTGAAAAAAAGCGAGAGAACGAGAAGACAGAATTAGATCCAAGTGAGGATTGTGGGGCTTTCAAAATTTCATTGAATTACAAATCCCAGCGGCCCTAGTCAGCATCCTTCTACCTGATCTTGATCCAGTCGTCCACATTTTGGCTGGCCATGAGGGTCTCCATGTAGTCCCGGCCCATGTAATATGGGGGCCTCTCGTTGATCCGCTGTGGCAAGCGCTCCAGTAAACCGGCTGGAATGTACCTGGGAGAAAGAGGGAAAAAAACAAATCAATGAAGCAATGGATTCAACCCAAACATTCAGAAGAACTTCTTGACCGTCAGAGCTCTCCGACAGTGAGATACATATGACCGGGCCTCCTTCTCTGAAGGTTTTTAAAGCAGAGGCTGGATGGCCATCTGTTAGGAAGGATTAGATGGTGCCGTAATGGTAGAATAGTGCCTTCCTTAATGGTAGAAGGGGTCGGACCGGAAGGCCATCTGTCAGGAAGGATTAGATAGTGTCTGTAATGGTAGAAGGGGTTGGACTGGATGGCCTCTGTCAGGAAGTATTAGATAGTGTCCTAAGTAATGGCAGAAAGGGGTTGGACTGGAAGGCCATCTGTTTAGAAGGATTAGATGGTATCCATAATGGTAGAAGGAGTTGGATATGCAATCCATGTGTCTGGAGGGATTGAATGGTGCCTTCCTTAATGGAAGAAGGGGTCAGACCGGAATGCCATCTGTCAGGAAGGATTAGATAGTGTCTGTAATGGTAGAATGGGTTGGATTGGATGGCCATCCATCTGGAGGGATTAGATTGTGCCTTACTGCCTGGCAGAAGATGATCGGACTGTTGGGAAGAATAAGGTTTTCTTCGTAATGTTAGAAAGGGTTCGGACTGGATGGCCATCTGGCGGGAGGGATTAGATGGTGCCTTCCTGTTGGAAAGGCCTAAAGGCATGGATAGGAAAGGGCTCCTCTACCGGCAGAGGAAGGAGAGCCATTCCAGCAGGAACTTGCGGGTTTTCTCCACGCCTTGAGTGTCGGAGCCCCAATGCTCCAAGCCGTGGTGGGTGTAGTCCTTAAGGATCTCCAGCCGCTCGGAGGAGGAGATGTCCCAATGGCGGCGCTCCTTGATTTCGGTGAAGATCCAGGGCTTGATCAGGGCTCCCCTGTGGATAGGAAGGAAGGACGGAGACATATAATCCCGCCTGATTGTGGAAGCTAAGAAGGCTGGCCATGGCTCGGACTCAGAGGGTGGGGCAAGACCCTTGCAATAATGGAAACAACAACAACAACCACAACAATAATGTATATTATTGTTTCCAAATTTGGAGAAAGAATAGGATACAAAGGGTGACAAGCCCATTGCAAAAATAGAAAAAATATTATTATTATTATTATTATTATTATTATTATTATTATTATTATTATTTCTCTCAACAAAAGACAGAAGAGACACTTGCCTGGCGATCATCAGCCCCGAAACACCCGTCTCCAGGCCTCGGTCAGCATCTTCGAATGAGAAGATATCCCCATTTCCTGGGACGAAGGAGAAACAAAAAGGAGGGATTAGGAAAGAAAGCCTAAGCTGAGGGAGAGGAGGAAAGAAGGAAAGCCAGACCTACCAAAGAGAGGCATCGGGCTGGCAATTTTGGCACACTCCGCAATGTATTCCCAGTCGGCCACTTTTGTGTACCTTTGCTCTCTCGAGCGGCCATGAAGCTACCGGGGTCAGAAAAACATTATTATTATTATTATTATTATTATTATTATTATTATTATTATTATTATTAGATACACAACAAGATTAGTACACAGCAAATCAGATCACTATGCTGTCTTCTGTATTTAATCACATGTCGGACACTTCCCAAGTGTGTGATGTATCGGCAAATAATGCGTGCCGATCCAAGTAGGGTGGCCTTTTGCAGCTGACAGATTTTAATTTTGTCAGCGCCAATTGTATTTAAGTGCAGGCCAATGTCTTTAGGCACTGCACCCTGTGTGCCGAACACTACCCGGACCCCCTTGACTGGCTTGTGCCAGAGTCTTTGGAGTTCGATCTTTAAATCCTCATATTGTGTCAGCTTTTCCAGTTGCTTCTCGGCAATTCTTTTGTCGCCCGTTGCTATTATTATTATTATTATTATTATTATTATTATTATTATTAGTAGTAGTAGTAGTAGAGGTTCGACTGGATGGCCATCTGTCAGGAAGGCTTTGATTGTATCTGATTTTTTCAAGCACTTTCCTGAGCATAGGCACCTCCATACCACCTGATACTTACTATGATAGAATAATAATACAATAAAATAAAATAATTATTAATTATATAAGTTTATATTATTATTATTATTATTATTATTATTATTATTATTAAGGTTGCAACTAATGTGAAGGGAGTGGTGATGACGACAACAACAACAACTACTTCAGGAAGATTGCAGTTTGTCTAAAGTCTGAAAGGGGTTGATTACTAATAATAATCTTTTATATCCATAATAAAAGTGAAAATGTGTATGAAGAAGAGGAAGAAGAGGAGGAAGGAGAAGAAGAAAAAGAAAACGAAGAAGAGGAAAAAAGGAGAATGAAGAGAATGAAGAAGAAGGAGAAAAGGGAGAGAATGAAGAAGAGGTGGAGGTGGAAGAAGAGAAGAAGAGGAGGAAGGAGATGGAGAAAAAGAAAATAAAGAGGAAGAAGAGGTGGAGGAGAAAAAAGAAGAGAATGAAGAGGAAGAAGAGAATGAAGAGGAAGAGGAAGAAGAAAAAGAGAATGAAAAGGAAGAAAAGCAGGAGCAAAAGAAGAAGAGAATGAAGAGGAGGAGGAAGAAGGAGGAGGAGGAGAAAAAGAAGAAAAAGAAGGGAAAAAAGAAGAGGAGGAAAAGAAAGAAGAGGAAGAGGAGAAATAAGGAGAAAAATAAGAACAACAAGAAGAAAAAGAAAGAAAAAGGAGAGCAAAATGAGAAAGAAGTAGAGGTGGAGGAAGAAGAAAAGAAAGGAAGGAAGAAAATGGGGAAAAAGAAGAAAAAAGAAAAAAAGAAGAGGAAGAGGAGGCAGAGGAAGAAGAGGAGAAAGAAGAGTTCTCCAAAGGAAGCCGCTCACCGTGACCATGGAGGCTCCCCATTCCCGGAGCCTGGGGATGACCTTGTGGGCCAAGTGGGCTTTCTCTTGGAGGCCGGTCCGGATCTTGACTGTCAGTGGCACGTCCAGCACCTGCCCCAATACAGGAGGAGACTGTATATATACCCTATATCTATTCTTCTATACGTTCTAGCAGGATAGTGCTACGCTTCCAAAGGCTTGGGTCACTCACGTAGTCCATGCCACGGACGATCTGCTCAAACTTGTTGGTGCGGGCCATTAAGGCGCATCCTCCGCCCTGAGAAGAAGAAAGAAAAGGGGCTCTCGATTACACTAGGAGAAGAACTCTAATACATAAGATAGGGAGCAATGGGGTGGAAGGGACAGCTACCTTGTTATAGATGAGGTCAATGGGGCAGCCGACGTTGATGTCGACAAAGTCTGCCTCGATGGTACGGTTGAGGAGTTCGGCGCACTTGGTCATTGTGTCCGGAAAGGCGCCTTCCAGCTGTAAATAAAGAGGTTTGGACTGTGATTTGACTTACAGGAAGCACTGCTAGAATATCAAGCAAAAAGTGGGTGCTAGAAATAATATCATACGAAAGCTGACTGGCACAACCTGGGGATCACAACCAGACACAGTGAAGACATCTGCCCTTGTGCTTTGCCACTCTGCTGATGAATACGTATGCCCAGTGTGGAATACATCTCATCACGTTAAAACACGTTAATGAGACATGGCACATTATCACAGGATGTCTACGCCCATCACTGCTGGAGGAATTATACTGTTTAGCTGGTATTGCACCACCTGACATACATTGGGAAGTAGCAGCCAATAATTATTTACTTCTTATTTATTTATTTACTTCATTTATATACCGCTTTTCTCAGCCCTTAGGCGACTCAAAGCGGTTAACAACAGCAATTTCAATACACACATTACAAAACCATTGGAGCATTTAAAAACAATAACATAACAACAATTAAACAGCAATATGACAAATCATCCACGTCTCATCAATAGAATCAGAATCCAATCTCATCATCCGTTATTCCGTGTTCCTATAATCAATTACAATGCCTAATCGAATGCCTGTTCGAACAACCAGGTCTTCACTTTCCTCCGAAATGCCAATAAGGAGGGGGCCGATCTGATATCTGTAGGAAGGGCGTGCCACAGCCGAGGGGCCACCACTGAGAAGGCCCTGTCTCTTGTCCCTGCCAGGGACTGAGAGGACCAAGGCAGTGACATCTCCGGCCCATCCTCTGTTTGGATATCAGCCAGCACGCCAATGCCTTAAATCAAGAAATAGTTTTCTAAGATCTATTCACAGGAATACCTCAGCAAGCAAGAGTTCAAAAGTGGCAGGCTATAACCCAGAACCTCAATCAGTGGCTGAGACTAGATGAGAAACTTCCTCCTGGGCATACAGAAGGCTGGGCAATTTGGAAGGCGCTAAACAGGCTGTGCTCTGGCATCACGAGATGCAGAGCCAACCCTAAGAAATGGGGCCACGAAGTGGAGTCCACGACATGCAAGTGTCGAGAAGAGCAAACCAGAGATCACCTACTACAATGCAGTCTGAACCCTGCCACATATACAATGGAGGATCGTCTCACAGTGACACCGGATGCACTCCAAGGGGCAAGCATGGAACCCTCCCGACAGATGGCTACCCAGCCTCATGAAGAAATAGGACAATAGGATGTTAGAATCCTCGAGGTGGAAGGAAACCCGAAGGGCCATCCAGTCCAACCCTTTTCGGCCAGGCAAGAAAGGCACAACCAAAGCCGTCTTGCCCTCACCTGGACGCCGAAGAGGTCCTCGGTGTGGTGCCTCTTCAGCAAAGCCCATTCGGACGACTGCCCTTGCAGCAGATTGGTGCAGACGGCCATCTCTCCACAGGTGACGTCTGCCCCGTAGCGCTTGCAGATCCTCCGGAAAGGCAAGTTGCCACACTGCGGGATTGAGGAAAACAAGAAGAGTGTGTGCTATTTCTGCCTTCCTGAAGCTGAGAAAGTGTGACTCATACAGAGTGTTGAAGCCCAGCAGCTAGGGCTCACTCGCCATCTCCTTACCGTAGTTAAAGGAGCCAAATAAAGCTTGCCATTGAGATCCAGCTGGCAGAGAAAAAGAAAAGAAAACAGCACTCTTTAGTGGTCGATCCCAGGTACTAAACATATCTACTATATTCCAGATTCGTTCCATGGTTAGAAAACAGTGCCCTCTTATGGTCACTCCCAGGTACTAAACGTATCTACTATATTCCAGATTCGTTCCATGGTTAGAAAACAGTGCCCTCTTATGGTCACTCCCAGGTACTAAACGTATCTACTATATTCCAGATTCGTTCCATGGTTAGAAAACAGCACCTCTAGTGGTCACTCCCAGGTACTAAACGTATCTACTATATTCCTGACACTTTCCATGGTTAGCAAACAGCACCTCTAGTGGTCACTCCCAGGTACTCTATCTATCTATCTATCTATCTATCTAAAAATGCTCTGTGCATAATGAGTACCTTAAAAACAAAAGAACCAATGAACGAAATCACACCAAATTTGGCAACAAAACATCTCACAACACAAGGAGTGACCATCACTCAAAAATCTATGATTTTGTCATTTGGAAGTTGTATTTACTGGGATTTATAGTTCACCTACAATCAAAGAACATTCTGAACTCCATCAACGATGGAATCGAACCAAACTTGGCACACAGGACTCCCATGACCAACAGCAAATACTGGAAGGGTTTGGTGGGCATTGACTTTTAGTTTGGGAGTTGCAGTTCACCTACATCCAGAGAGCACTGTGGACTTGAACAATAATGGAACCAGACCAAACTTGCCACAAGCACTCAATACACCCAAATATGAACACAGATGGAGTTTGGGGGAAATAGACCTTGACATTTGGGAGTTGTAGTCACTGGGATTCACAGTTCACCTACAATCAAAGAGCATTCTGAACCCCACGAACGACAGAATCTTGGCAAACTTCCCACACAGAAACCCCATGACCAACAGAAAATACCTAAGGCTATCCAGTCCAACTCCCTTCATCAGGACAAGAACACATAATCAAAGTCCTCCTGACAGAGCCATCCAGCCATATAGACAAAGATAGATAGATATGATTCACACATACACAGATATAGTATCCCCCTAGGGGTGAGAAAAGCGGTATAGAAATACTGCAAATAAATAAATAATATCATATCATAGATTTGAAAGGGATCCTTAAAGAAGGACAATGATATGTTGCATGTTCCAGGGTGGGCAAACCAGACACTCTCCACATCAACACTGGCAAAGAAACAGCAAGAAATACCGTTTACCCACAAGCATAAAGAAATTACATATATTAGAAACCAACACTTTCTCATTACTTTATTTTCCAGATCATCAGACTGGGCCACAGCAAAGTGTGGCAGTGGACACTAGTATATTATATTCCTGATGGAGTCCCTGGTTAGCAAACAGCATGTCTAGTGGTCAGTTCCAGGTAATGTACACACATACTATATTCCTGATGCATTTCATTGTTAGAAAACAGCACCTCTAGTGGTCAGCCCCAGGTACTTAACATATTTACTATATTCCTGATACATTCCATGGTTAGGAAACAGCACCTCTAGTGGTTACCCCCAAGTACTAAATCTATATACAGGGTGAGGCAGCATAACTTCCTTTTTTAAAATGCATGCCATTCAGTCGGTTGAAGAGCAGAGCGCTAGTGGTCTCGTTTGAGAGGCGGGAGTATAAAGTTTTGTCCTGACACTGTTCAGCCGCCATCATGCATTGGAACAGTGAGAAGCGTGCTTTTGCCGTTGAGGCCTATTTTTCGAGCGGATTTGGAGTGGCCAGCCCGCTCTCCAGATTTGGCCCCTTGTGATTTTCAAGGACCCTACAAGATTTGAAAACCAATAACCAGGAAGAAATTGCCAACATAATGCCTGCCATGCTGGCAAGAGTCATGACAAATGCCAAAAATTGGTTTACTCAGTGTATAGAGAATGGAGAATGGGGACATCACCTAATTTGATCTTCAAAACTACATAAAACAAAACTTTAGGTATGCGCCTACATTATAAAAAAATAAAAATTTCTGATTCATACAATGGGTTTTATTAAGTTTTGAAAAAAGGAAGTTATGCTGCCTCACCCTGTATTATATTCCTGACTAGCCCTCCCCTGTCACACGTTGCTGTGGCTCACATGGGGGTTCTGTGTGGGAGGTTTGGCCCAATTCTATCGTTGGTGGGGTTCAGAATGCTCTGTGATTGTAGGTGAACTACAAATCCCAGCAACTACAAATCCCAAATATCAAGATTCTATTTTCCCCAAACCCCATCAGTGTTCACATTTGGGCATGTTGAGTTATGTAGAATTTGGTCCAGATCCATCATTGTTTGAGTCCACAATGATATCTGGATGTAGGTGAACTTCAAGTCCCAAACTCAAGCTCAATGCCAACCAAACCCTTCCAGTATTTTCTGTTGGTTATGGGAGAACTGTGTGCCAAGTTTGGTTCAATTCCATCGTTGGTGGGGTTCAAAAAGCTCTTTGATTGTAGGTGAACTATAAATCCCAGCAACTACAACTCCCAAATGACAAAATCATTTTTTTTTTAGTGAAGGACATACATTGGGTTGTTAGGTGTCTTGTGTCCAAATTTGGTGTCAATTCCCCCAGTGGTTTTTGAGTTCTGTGAATACCACAAACGAACATTACATTTTTATTTATATAGATGGGTTAGGAAACAGCACCTCTAGTGGTTGATCTCAGGTACTAAACCTATATATTATATTCCTGATGCATTCTAGGGTTAGGAAACAGCACCTCTAGTGGTCACTCCCAGGTATGAAATCTATATATTATATTACGGTTACATTCCATGGTTAGAAAACAACACCCTCTAGTGGTCACTCCCAGGTATCAGAAATAGAAAACAAAGGAAAAAAGGAGGGAATGTGGTCATCAGAAGTACCTTTCGCTTCTCACTGGGTCTCAGCTTCACGAGGTCTTCATCCGTCACAGCACCCAAGGTTTTGGGAAGCATCGCATCCACCAGAGGATCTGAATCCAGCCTAGTTGGTGATGCGGTGTCTTCATTTGGCAGCTGTTCCGCATCTGGTGCTTCAGCATCAATAGGTTTGCAGTCCAACCCGTCTCGGTCCCCGGCGTTGGTTTTGCTGAGGTGGCGGAGGTATTTCTGCGCCTTCTCAAAGGGGAACTTCCTTTTGCGCAGCCTCTGCTGGAGCTCCTTGCTCAGACTGTTCCGGACCGCTGTCTTCCCCTCCCACTCTTTCATGCGCTCAGTGTCCACGGCGTTCTTCCGGTCCGACCCAAAATGCGCGCTGGCAAAGCGGCATGTGGCCCCGTAAGTGCACTTGCCGAAGGTTTGGAAGAGCACACAGCGGTCGCCCAGGTCCGGGGGCTTCGCCGCCAGGTATTCCTCCACATCGTGAAGGAAGCGGCACCGTGGGCCGAAGAAACACTTCTCGGTGCGCTCCTTCAACAAGAAAAAGCATTATCTTTGGGCTTGATGTCTCCCCAATTATTTCACCACCCAATCCCTCCTGACAGATGGCCATTCAACTTGCCATAATGGAGGACCCCTTCCTACAAGGGGTATCCCCTTGAATTTCTGCACAATGAGACAACAAAAGCAGGGAACAAATCCTGCAAAGTTTCAGAAAGATTCGCTCATCTACTGATTTTTAGGATTTTTAAACAAAATTACAGCTTGAAATGCTTTGAAACAACAATCTTTAGTAATCTCTCCGAAACGTCTTGGAAGCTTCTGTTTCATTTCGTAATGCTTCGGAGTGGGGGTGGGGTGCAGGAGAAGTTCCCATTCTGATTAATAATTCAGAGATTTGTATTAACAACAAATAGTACAAATCTCCAAATTACAAAACGAACCTCTGAAGTGTGTCTTGGAACTGTTTTTCCCCGTAGAGACATTCACTATATTGTCATGGCCAGAATCACTGGGTTGCTGTGAGTTTTCTGGGCTGTATGGCTATGTTCCAGCAGCATACTCTCCTGACGTTTTGCCTGCATCTATGGCAGGCATCCTCTGAGGTTGTGAGGTCTGTTGGAAACTAAGAAAATGAGGTTTATATACCTGTGAAATTTTACAGATATATAAACCCATTTTTCCTAGTTTCCAACAGACTTCACAACCTCTGAGGATGCCTGCCATAGATGCAGGCGAAACATCAGGAGTGAATGCTTCTAGAACAAGGCCATACAGCCTGAAAAAACTTACAACTCTGGTACTTGATTGTTTGCCGTCTGGAGTTCCTCTGTTTCTTTATTTACTGTCTTGATTCTGGTATTTTTAAATACTGGTCACCAGATTTTCATTTTTATGGTTTACTCCTTTCTGTTGAAATTGTCCATGTGCTTGTGGATTTCAGTGGCTTCTCTGTGTAGTCTGACGCGATATTTGTCAGAGTGGCATGAAAGTTACTGCAGATTAATTCAACTAGAGAAGTCGGCGATAGCAGAGCTCTTGATGAACCAACCTGGAAACAGAATATGAACACGGAAATGCTAGACCACTCTGATCACCATCATGTCAGACTACAAAGAGAAGCCATTGAAACCCACAAGTACGTGGGCAATTTCAACATAAAGGAGGATACCATGGAAATGAACAAAATCTGGCTACCAGTATTAAAAAAAACTCTAAAATCAGTACAGTAAATAAATAAATAAATAAGGAACACCACTTGGAAACAAGGGGATCCTAGACAACAAACAACCAAGTGCCAGTCAACACTTCCCAAACAAAGGATGCCTCCAGGCAGCAACACTGATTGACTTTGCAGCTGCAAGACTACTCAATGCTAATCCAGCTGGCTAACTGTACCATTCACATTTGGTTGAAACAGACCAGGGTACTCCCTCCCACCCCGGACATTATTCCACAGATACACACATATTCCACTTGCCTCATTTCTCACAGAACTCTGAACAAACCTCTGAGAAAGCCTGGCACAGATACAGGCGAAACATCGGGAGAGAATGCTACTGGAACATGGCCACACAGCCCGAAAAATCACAGCAACCCATCGACCTCTGAAGCTTTGCACACTAACATCGGAGCCGTGTCTCTCTGTCCCACAAAGAGCCCTTCTTGCCTTACCTGGACCACCGAGGGACACAGGCGGACCTTCTCGAAGTGGGTGGGCTTCATGCAGGGCCGGCTCTTGTTCTGCCCTCTTGCCCGCTTTCGCCCTGGCTTGCTTTGATCCTCTTCCCCTGCTTTATGGTTCTCATCATCTTCCACTTTTTGAATTTTGGGAAGAGGTTCTTCTTTGCTTTGCTCCGCATTCTTCTCCAGAATGTCCTCCTTCTCCTCTGCCTCTTTGTTCCTTTTGGACTCGCCTTCCTGTTCGAGGCAAGAGCGAAACGCTTCTTTTGTCGAAAGATATCTAGCAGGGGGGAAAAGAGAAGAAAAAAAGATTCATACAATGGCTGTTCAGTTACAATACAAATAAAGCTCTCAATAATAATAATAATTCAATATAATAAGACAAATAAAACTCTCAATAATATTTAAATAATAATAATAACACAAGCATGCGAGAAGGAGCCTTCTCTACTTATGTGTAAACGCATACTGGTAATGGGTTCTTGTAGGTTTTTTCGGGCTATATGGTCATGTTCTAGAGGCATTCTCTCCTGACGTTTCGCCTGCATCTATGGCAAGCATCCTCAGAGGTAGTGAAGTCTGTTGGAACTAGGAAAAAGGGTTTATATATCTGTGGAATGACCAGGGTGGGACCTCTGAGCAACCTCTGAGGATGCTTGCCATAGATGCAGGCGAAATGTCAGGAGAAATGCCTCTAGAACATGGCCATATAGCCCGAAAAAACCTACAACAACCCAGTGATTCCAGCCATGAAACCCTTTGACAATATATACTGGTAATGGCTCGTGTGATGATTCCAGTTTCTCCGCTTGATCTAAGTTTGCGCCCTGGGATATATCGGGGGACACGGTGCTCCAAATAGGGCAGCCCAAAGCTGTATAGGGCTTTATATGCAATGACTGGCATCTTGAATTGAACCTGGGACCGGACAGGCAAGCAATGGAGCTGCTTCAGGATAGGCGTAGTAGAAGTCTGAGCAAAGTGCAATTTCCAGATGCTTTTCAAGGGCAGACCTATGTAGAGTGCATTCCAATAGTTCAATCTGGAGGTAATCAATGTCTGCACCACCGAGGCCAGGTCTGGAGTATCCAGGAACGGTCACACAAGTTTTAGTTGTGTGAATGCCTACCTAGTCACCGCTGCCATCCTGGCTTCCAGGTTTAAAGCAGAGTCTACGATGACCCCCAAACCGTGCATCTGTGATTTCAGAGTGAGTGCAACCCCATCCAGCTCAGGTTGGAATGACATTCCCAAATCCCTCCTCCGAGACAACAGCAGTACCTCTGTCTTGTCTGGATTGAGCTTCAACTTGTTCACCCTCATTCAGTCCATCACTGCCTTCAGACAATGGCTCAAGAGAAGGACCACTTCCTTGGCATCAGGTGAAAAGGAGTGATAGAATGGGGCATCATCTGCATACATCCCAGTTTCCATCCCAGTTATCTCCTACCTTGCTCATGCCTAGCGTTATTTTTTAAATATTTTTAAATTTTAATTTTACATTTGGCCCAGCCATAGGTTTTAAATGCTTGTTGTGTTAATGTACTGCTTATATTTTATTATATTTTATTTTGTTATGAGATGTATTTTAACTGTTTTGTATTGTTTGTTTGCTATTGTTTTATTATTGATGTGTTGTGGGCTCGGTCTCATGTAAGCCGCACCGAGTCCCTTGAGGAAATGGTAGTGGGGTATAAATAAAGTTTATTATTATTATTAATATGATTATACAGATGATAGGTAAAGGTAAAGGATTCCCCTGACATTATGTCTAGTCGTGTCCAACTCTGTGGGGTGGTGCTCATCTCCATTTCTAAGCCGAAGAGCCAGTGTTGCCTGTAGACACCTCCAAGGTGATGCAGCTGGCATGACTGCATGGTGTGCCATTATCTTCCCACTGAAATGGTACCTATTGAGCTACTCACATTTGCATGTTTTTGATCTGCTAGGTTGGCAGAAGCTGGGGCTAACAGCAGGAGCTCACTTCGCTCCCCAGATTTGCACCACCGGCCATTCAGTCAGCAAGTTCTGCACCTCAGCGGTTTAACCCGCTGCACTACTGGGTGCTCCATCCATACAGATGGAGATGGCCCTGATTTTTCTCCCACCCTGGATATTCCACCTCATTTTCCTAGTTTCTAAGAGACCTCACAACCTCTGAAGAAGCCTGCCAGAGGACAGGAGCAGGATTCAAAACGATCTTGACAGATTAGAGAGATGGGCCAAAACTAGCAAAATGAAGTTCAATAGTGACAAATGCAAGATACTCCACTTTGGCAGGAAAAACAAAATGCAAAGATACAGAATGGGGGACAATGCCTGGCTCGAGAGCAGTACGTGTGAAAAAGATCTTGGAGTCCTCGTGAACAACAAGTTAAACATGAGCCAACAATGTGATGTGGCGGCAAAAAAAGCCAATGGGATTTTGGTCTGCATCAATAGAAGCATAGTGTCTAGATCTAGGGAAGTCATGCTACCCCTCTATTCTGCTTTGGTTAGACCACACCTGGAATATTGTGTCCAATTCTGGGCACCACAATTGAAGAGAGATATTGACAAGCTGGAATGTGTCCAGAGGAGGGCAACTAAAATGATCAAGGGTCTGGAGAACAAGCCCTATGAGGAGCGGCTTAAGGAGCTGGGCATGTTTAGCCTGAAGAAGAGAAGGCTGAGAGGAGATGTGATAGCCATGTATAAATATGTGAGAGGAAGTCACAGGGAGGAGAGAGCAAGCTACCTATCCGACCGCATATCGGCCTATGAACCCACCAGGACTTTGAGATCTTCCGGGGAGGCCCTGTTCTCGATCCTGCCAGCTTCACAAGCACGGCTGGCGGGGACGAGAGATAGGGCCTTCTCGGTGGTGGCTCCCCGGCTGTGGAACGCCCTTCCCACAGACATCAGATTGGCACCATCGCTAATGGTATTCCGCAAAAAAGTAAAGACCTGGTTATTTGTGCAGGAGTTCGAATAATTAGTGCAATGACTGGAAATGACATAGGAATGGAACAACGGATGACGAATCTGGATCATGTTTTCAGTGATGAGACGCTAGTGACTGGTTATGATAGTAATTGTGTTCTAACTGTGAATTAGATTAGGTTATTAACTGTTTTTATATTGGTACATTGAATTGTGCTGTGACCTGTGTCTTGTGAACCGCTGTGAGTCGCCTCCGGGCTGAGAACAGCGGTATAGAAGTAAAGTAAAGTAAATAAATAAATTGTTTTCTGCTTCCCTGGAGACTAGGACGCGGAACAATGGCTTCAAACTACAAGAGAGGAGATTCCATCTGAACATGAGGAAGAACTTCCTGACTGTGAGAGCCGTTCAGCAGTGGAACTCTCTGCCCCGGAGTGTGGTGGAGGCTCCTTCTTTGGAAGCTTTTAAACAGAGGCTGGATGGCCATCTGTCAGGGGTGCTTTGAATGCAATATTCCTGCTTCTTGGCAGGGGGTTGGACTGGATGGCCATGAGGTCTCTTCCAACTCTTTGATTCTATGATCTATGCCATAGATGCATGCGAAATGTTAGGAGAGAATGCTTCTGGAACATGGCCATACAGCCCGAAAAAATACAACAATTTAAATAATGATAACGCAAGTAATACATCCGAATAGGGCATATACAAACCTCCAGATTGTAATATTTCAAGCAATACACACAAATAAAAATCGAAATAATATTTCCCTATATTGACATAAATAAAAATCTAAATAATACTATTTTAAATAATCACAAAAGAAGCCATGAAAACAATACATTTAAGATTTAAACAGTAATATTTCAGCAATAATAATACTCACTGGGCTTTAATAGGGGCCACTCCACTGGCCTCCATAGCAGGGCTTCTGGGCATCCTCTGGAAGCCACGTGGGAGGGAAAGGCACTCTTTTCCTAATCCACTTCCGGCCCACTTCCGGGTTTCTCTGGCGGAGGGCTAGAGCGCCTCTAACCATGGCGCTCTAGGCCTCTGGCGGAGGGGGGCGTGTCCCCGGGAAGACCGAAGTGGGCGTGGCTTAAGAAGCTCCCTGCTCTAAGCTCCTTTTCTGGCAGGAAGGGGAGAGGGAAGGGGAAAGGAACAGATATGAATGTGTCCAGAGGAGGGCAACTAAAATGATCAAGGGTCTGGAGAACAAGCCCTATGAGGAGCGGCTTAAGGAGCTGGGCATGTTTAGCCTGAAGAAGAGAAGGCTGAGAGGAGATGTGATAGCCATGTATAAATATGTGAGAGGAAGTCACAGGGAGTCACATTGCATGATATAAACATGCAATGAATAGACATCAACAGTCAAGAATAGGGCAGATATATGTCCTTTATCTATGCCAATGTTCCCCAATCAAGAAATCTCACCAGTTGAAGAAGAAGCCACCGAGGTAATTTTATTCAATCCAGCTGGAAAGGATGACAGCACTCTGTCATATCTAACCCAGTGGTTCTCAACCTTCCTAATGCCTTAATACAATTCCTCATGTTGTGGTGACCATAACATTATTTTCGTTGCTGTATTGTCGAAGGCTTTCATGGTCGGAATCACTGGGTTTTTGTAGTTTTTTTTGGGATATATGGCCATGGTCTAGAAGCATTCTCTCCTGACGTTTTGCCTGCATCTATGGCAAGCATCCTCAGAGGTAGTGAGGTCTGTTGGAACTAGGAAAAAGGGTTTATATATCTGTGGAATGACCAGGGTGGGACAAAGGACTCTTGTCTGCTGGAGCTAGGTGTGAATGTTTCAACTGACCACCTTGATTATTTATTTATTTATTTACTTTGCTTGTATACCGCAATTTCTCAGCCTTGTAGGCGACTCAACGCAGTTTACAACAAGAGCAAAAGTCAATCCAACAGCATACAAAATTTAAAAACCATTAACAGCATAATATACAAAATGACACATCAATAACAACACATTAACGTCTCGTAACTAGAATCGTGATCCAATTCGTCTTCCATAATTCCGTTTCCTATATTCATCGTGTACATTGCATTGTTTAACCGAACGCCTGTTCGAACAGCCAGGTTTTTAGTTTTCTTCGAAACACCATTAACGAAGGGGCTGATCTAATGTCCATGGGAAGGGCGTTCCACAGCCGAGGGGCCACCACAGAGAAGGCCCTGTCCCTCGTCCCCGCCAGCCGTGCCTGTGATGCAGGCGGGATCGAGAGCAGGGCCTCCCCAGAAGATCTTAGAGTCCTGGTGGGTTCATAAGCAGAGATACGTTTGGATAGGTAGCTTGGGCCAGAACCGTTTAGGGCTTTAAAGGCCAACGCCAGCACTTTGAATTGAGCCTGGTAGCAAATCGGCAGCCAGTGGAGCTGGTGCAGCAAAGGAGTTGTATGCTCCCTGCGCTCCGCTCCTGTTAGTAACATGGCTGCCGCACGTTGGACTAGTTGGAGCTTCCGAGCCGTCTTCAAAGGCAACCCCACGTAGAGCGTTGCAGTAAACGGGATGTAACCAGAGCATGGACTACCGTGGCCAAGTCAGACTTCCCAAGGTACAGGCGCAGCATCTAATGGCCTGACAACGCCTGGAGCAAACTTTTGTTGAGAGGTGATTGGATGTCCTTGTTTGTTTCCTCTCTGTTGTTGTACTTCGTAACTGTCATTTTGCTTCTACTACAGTGTTTCTCAACCTTCCTAGTGCCGTGACCCCTTAATACAGATCCTCATGTTGTGGTGACCCCCAACCATAATATTATTTTCGTTGTTGCTTCATAACTGCAATTTTGCTACTGTTACGAATGGTAATGTAAATATCCGATATGCAGGATGTATCTTGATTCACTGGACCAAATTTGGCACCAATACCCAATACACCCAAATTTGAATACTAGTGGGGTTGGGCGAGGGGTTGATTTTGTCAATTGGGAGTTGTAGTTGCTGGGATTTATAGTTCACCTAAAATCAAAGAGCATTCTGAACTCCACCAACGATGGAATTTAACCAAACTTGGCACACAGAAGTCCCACAACCAACAGAAAATACTGGAAGGTTTTAGTGGGCATTGACCTTGAGTTTTAGAGTTGTAGTTCACCTACATTTAGAGAGCACTGTCGACTCAAACAATGATGGATCTGGACCTAACTTGGCACAAATACTCAATATGCTCAAATGTGGTGTTTGGGGAAAATAGATCTTGACATTTGGGAGTTGTAGTTGCTGAGATTTATAGTTTACCTACCATCAAAGAGCATTCTGAACCCCATCAATGATAGAATTGGCCCAAACTTCCCACTCAGAACCCCCATGACCAACACAACATACTGTGTTTTCTGATGGTGTTTGGCGACCCCTCTAACACCCCCTCGCGACCCCCTCAGGGGTCCCGACCCCCATGTTGAGAACCACTGTTCTACTAGAAATCGTCATGTAAACATCTGATATGCAGGATGTATATCCCCCAGCACTTTTTAATCTGTACCCATTACATTTGGCCCGGCCCTAGTTTTATTGTGTTATGGTGTATTGTTTTTGTTGTTTCTGTTATTGCTTTAATGTTTTGATTTGCTTTAAGTTGTGTATTTGTTATGCTATTGCTTTATTGAGGCCTTGGCCTTTGTAAGCCGCATCGAGTCCTTCGGGAGATGCTAGCGGGGTACAAATAAAGATAATAATAATAATAATAATAATAATAATAATAATGTATTTTCATTCACTGGACCAAATTTGGCACAAATGCCCAATATGCCAATATCCGCTGAATAATGGAGAAAGGCAGGGAGTTTCAGAAAAACATCTATTTCTGTTTTATTGACTATTCTAAAGCCTTTGACTGTGTGGATCATAATAAATTGTGGCAAGTTCTTGGTTGTCTGGGGAGACCAAGCCACCTTGTCTGTCTCCTGAGGAATCTGTATAAGGGCCAAGTAGCAACAGTAAGAACTGACCATAGAAAACAGACTGGTTCAGGCCTGGGAAAGGTGTACGGCAGGGTTGTATACTCTCACCCAACCTATTCAACTTGCATGCAGAATACATCATGCGTTGTGCAGGGCCTGACGAATGCAAGGCTGTGGTAAAAATTGCTGGAAGAAATATTAACAACCTTAGATATGCAGATGATATCACTTTGATGGCTGAAAATGAGGAGGAACTGAGGAGCCTTCTCAGCAAGGTGAAAGAAGAAAGTGCAAAAGCTGGGTTGCTGTTAACCATAAAGAAACCAAGATCCTGGCAACAAGACCGATTGATAACTGGAAAACAGAGGGAGAAAACGTAGAGGCAGTGACAGGCTTTGTATTTCTAGGTGCAAAGATGACTGCCGACAGGAAATCAGCTTATTTTTTGGGAGGAGAGCAATGACCAATCTCGATAAAATAGTGAAGAGTAGAGACATCACACTGGAAACGAAGATCCGCATAGTTAAAGCAATGGTATTCCTCGTAGTCACCTATGGATGTGAGAGCTGGACCTTAGGGAAGGCTGAGTGAAGGAAGATCGATGTTTTGAACTGTGGTGTTGGAGGAAAGTTCTGAGAGTGCCTTGGACTGCGAGAAGATCCAACCAGTCCATACTTCAGAACTAAATCCTGACTGCTCATTGAAGGGAAGGATAGTAGAGGCCAAGATGAAGTATTTTGGCCACATAATGAGAAGACAGGAAAGCTTGGAAAAGACAATTATGCTGTGGAAAATGGAAGGAAAAAGGAAGAGGGGCCGACCAAGGGCAGGATGGATGGATAGTATCCTTGAAGTGACTGGCTTGACCTTGAAGGAGCTGGGGGTGGTGGCAGCTGACAGGGAGCTCTGGCGTGGGCTGGTCCATGAGATCACAGAGTCGGAAGCGACTGAACAAATAAACAACAAACCCAATATGCTCAAATTTGAATACTGGTAGGGTTGGGAGCAATTGATTTTGTCATTTGGGAGTTGTAGTTGCTGGGATTTATAGTTCACCTACAATCAAAGAGCATTCGGAACAATTCCTGTTTGTTGTGTGCCATAGGAATGGGTAGGAAATTATTATGGGAGAGGCAGTGGGCGGGGTCATTCAACACCCATGGAGAGAGAAAGGAACCAAGGTGGAGTAGATAGCAAAATGAGCTATAACACTATGTCCCTGATGAAAAGACAAAGTTTTTGCAGTTTAATAAACTTTTGACATATTTTTAATGATAGAACCAATTACGAAATGACATTTATAGGAACAAAGATCATAATTTCTTGGAACCCTGCCTGGCTAGAGTTCTGATGCTGATCAGTGCACTGCATTCTGGGAAATGTAGTTTAGGACAGTCTTTTGAATTCTCTGGCATAGAACCCCTCCCTTGCCAAACTGCATTTTCCAGATTTCTGTGCTGTTCCCAGAAAACATGCTCCCTCTGTTCCCCTCACCTTATGTTTTTTTTTTTTTGTCGTGTCAGGAGCGACCTGAGAAACTGCAAGTCGCTTCTGGTGTGAGAGAATTGGCCGTCTGCAAGGACGTTGCCCAGGGGATGCCCGGATGATTTGATGTGCTTTATCATCCTTGTGCGAGGCTTCTCATGTCCCTGCATGAGGAGCTGGAGCTGATAGAGGGAGCTCGTTTTATCATCCCTGTGGGAGGCTTCTCTCATGTCCCTGCATGAGGAGCTGGAGCTGATAGAGGGAGCTCATCTGCCTCTCCCCGGATTCAAACCTGCGACCTGTTGGTCTTCAGTCCTGCCGGCACAGGGGTTTAACCCACTGCGCCACCGGGGGCTCCTCACCTTATGGTGAGAGACCATTGATTTACAGAGGAAAGGCAAGGCACTAAGACAGTCTTTTTGGCTTTGTTTTTTGGGCTTTGCTTCTTTGCAAGATTTACAAAACTAAAACAAAAAAGTATGGGGTAAGTTTAAATTTTGATGCGGAACATGCATGTGTGTCGGATATTGCATTGTAACTACGAATCATAAGAAACTGATCCGACTTACGCTTTCCGATGTTTTTGCACATGCCTATGTATGTATGCAGTGCTCAGATGCAGACACAAGAGGGCAGTATATAAATATAAATAGCTAGCTACAGGCTTCTAGAGTTCAGTGCACAGGTGCAGCCACATGCCAGCAGTATAGATATATAAAAGCTGCTTTAGAGGGAGAGATGACCAATGGAAGGGATCAGAGCGTCCCAAGGAAGGCCTTCTTAGTGGGATAGGTAAGGATGGACATGATCTAGAGAAGGACAAAAGGAGTCCTTATGATGATAATAAATAACCTGGTTCTTTGCGGAATCCTATATTCACAAACAGGGAGAAAACAACTCATGTGAGTTGGTCTGTTCTAAGAAGCTGAGCAGTGAGACTTACAAAACACCAGCATACGTCCTCAGCCTTGCCAAAGTCTGTGTGGGACCATGTCTAAAACAAGGAGCATTTCTAATACATGGTATTAAAACAGTGTTCCTCTACCTGGAGATCGGGACCCTTGGGGGGGTTTCAGAGGGGTCACCAAAGACCACCAGAAAACATATATTTCTAATGGTCTTTGGAACCCCTTTGTTAGAGAAGGCTGGAAATCTCTCCGCTTGTCCTTCTCTTCCTTTTTGGAAACGGACGGTGAATCCTCCCACCAAAAGCCTCCTCCGCTGCGATTGGCCAGCCTCTCAGCCAAGGGGAGGGCTGTTTCTGAGACTCCAAGTGGGGAGCAGAGAGCAGGCATGTTCAACGCATGGCAGTGTGGTGTACATGTGCAAGTGAGGGAGAGCGTACGAAGCTGGAGGGAGGCTCGCGGCAGCGAGTCCCTCCAAAACATGGGGTTCTGTGTGTGAAGTCTAGCACAATGCTATCATTGGTGGGGTTCAGAATGCTCTGTGATTGTAGGTGAACTATAAATCCCAGCAACTACAATTCCCAAATGTAAAGGTTTATTTCCAAAAACTCCACCAGTGTTCACATTTGGGCATATTGAGTACTCATGCCAAGTGTGACTCACATCCATCATTGTTCACAGTGCTCTCTGGATGTAGGTGAATTACAACACCAAACCCTTCCGGTATTTTCTGTTGGTCATGGGAGTTCTATGTGCCAAGTTTGGTTCAATTCCATCTTTGGTGGAGTTCAGAATGCACTTTGATTGTAGGTGATCTCCACTCACTTCCCGAGACCACTGCGACCCTAATCCAATGACTGATCAAGACCAAACTTGGCACACAGAGCCCCCATGACCCACTCTACATCCTGGTGCAGTTTGGAGGAGGATGGACCATGGACAATGGGACTCACAGTACCTTCATGAACTTCCTGAGAGCACTGATAAAGACCCACCTTGATACGCAATGTCTTTCTCAAATAACCTGGGCACTGCCGGGTCCCCAAGCAACTACAACTCCCAAATGGCAACATGACCCCCCCCCCCCAATCCCACCAGTATTCAAATTTGGGTGTAATGGGTATTTGTACCAAATATGGTCCAGTGAATGAAAATAAATCCTGCATATCAGATATTTACGAGGGTTGAATGAAAAGTAACGCCTCCACCTTCGTAGCAGTACTGGTATGCGGCAGGTACTGGCTTGTTCAGTAGACCCTCCTCTACAGCTCCATTTTGGCGGCAAGCCTTAGCATTGAACTGTTGTGTTGTTAAAGTGCAAAGTATGGAACCCTGTGCAGACGGTCGGTCAATGTGACTTAAGCAACGTGCAGTCATTGAATTGTTGACAGCAGGAGGTGTCACCCCAAAGGAGATTCATCAGAGAATGCAAGCTGTTTATAGTGATTGTGTTGATGTGAGTACTGTGTGTCATTGGGCAAGTAAGTTTAAAGATGTTGAGGTGGAAACATCTGATTTGCGTGACAAAGAGTTGGAAGTCCAGTGACAGCAACCACCGAGTTTCACAAGCAAAAGGCTGACAGATTGATTCAGGACGATTGTTGTATCACTCAAAGAGAAATTTCAAGCGTAATCAACATTTCACAAGAACGTATGGGACATATTATTGCTTTGCTTGGCTATTGGAAGATCTGTGCACGATGGGATGCTGACGCCTGAAATGAAAGCGCACAGCCTTGAAACTTCAGAGACTGGATCTCACCACCGTAAAGTCCAGATTTAGCACCGCCTGACTTCCATCTGTTCCTGATAACGAAAGAAGATCTGCGGGAACATTATTATGCTTCTGATGAAGACGTTGTGAGACGCTGGTTGCGGAAACAGAGTGTCGACTTCTTCCGTGACGGCTTCAGAAAACTTGTTCATTGTTGGCAGAAATGTATCCAATTGTCTGGTGAATATGTGGAAAAGTGAATGGTGAGAGACCATTAATTTACAGAGGAAAGGCAAGGCACTAAGGCAGTCTTTTTGTTTTTGTTTTTTGGGCTTCCTTGCAAGATTTACAAAACTAAAACAAAAAAGTATGGGGTAAGTTTAAATTTTTGGTACAGAACGTGCATGTGTGTCGGATATTGCATCGTAACTACGAATCATAAGAAACTGATCCCACAACGCTCTCCGATTTTTTTGCACATGCCTATGTATGTATGTATTCAGTGCTCAGATGCAGACACAAGGGGGCAGTATAGAAATAGAAATAGCTAGCTACAGCTTCTAGATCTGTATGATTTCAGTGCACAAGTGCAACCACATGATGGCAGTATAGATATATAAAAGCTGCTTTAGAGGGAGAGATGACCAATGGAAGGGATCAGAGCGTCCTAAGGAAGGCCTTCTCAGGGGGACATGATCTGGAGAAGGACAAAAGGAGTCCTTATGATGATAATAAATAACCTGGTTCTTCGCGGAATCCTATATTCACAACAGAGAGAAAACAACCCATGTGCATTGGTCTGTTCTAAGAAGCTGGCCAGTGAGACATACAAAACACCAGCATACGTCCTCAGCCTTGCCAAAGTCTGTGTGGGACAATGTCTAATACATATATATAAATGCTCTTGTCGTCGTGAGTACCTTAAAAACAAAAGAACCACTGGGCCAATACCCACCAAATTTGGCAACAAAACTCTTCACCATCCAAGGTGAACAATAAAAAACAAACAACACCGTAAGGAACGTACACATCTCTCTCTCTCTCTCTCTCTCTCTCTATCTATATAATAGAAGTCAGTGTTTGTATGTGGAGGGCGGACGGGAGGTGTATGTGGCAGCATTCTGATTGGCTGCCACTGGGGTACAATTTGCATATGGTCTCTGATTGGCCAGCCAAAACATTCCAACACTCTCAAGTGACTGAGAGGGGAAAAGAAATTTGCATATGGTTTCTGATTGGCCAGCCTCAACAGGAGCCCCTGGTGGCACAGAGGGTTAAACCCCTGTGCCAGCAGGACTGAAGACCCGCAGGTCGCAGGTTCGAATCCGGGGAGAGCGGGGAAGGGCTCCCTCTGTCAGCTCCATCTCCTCATGCGGAGACATGAGAGAAGCCTCCCACAAGGATGGTAAAAGATCAAAACATCCTGGCATCCCCTGGGCAACGTCCTTGCAGAAGGTCAATTCTCTCACGCTAGAAACAACTTGCAGTTTCTCAAGTCACTCCTGACACAAAACAACAACAACAACAACAACAACAAAACATTCTGACATTCTCAAGTGGAAGAAAAGAGAAAGGAAAGGGCCTGAGGGATTTGCAGTACCTTCACTCACTCTACATCCTACTGCAGTTTGGAGGAGGATGGACCATGGATGATGGGACTAGCAGTACCATCACTCACTTTCTGAGACATTCTAACATTATCAAGTGAATGAGAGGGGAAAGGAAAGGGCCTGAGGGATTTGCAATACCTTCACTCACTTTCTGAGACCGCTGTGACCATCCAATGACTGATCTAGACCAAACTTGGCACATAGACTTCTCATGACCCACTTTACGCCCTGGTGTGGTTTGGCCGGGGATGGACCATAGATTATGGTACTTGCAGTACCTTGGCTCCATTCCTGAGACCACTGCAACCCTCATCCAATTACCAATAAAGACCAAACCTGGCACACTGAGTCTCCATGATGCACTCTACACCCTGCTGCAGTTTGGAGGAGGATGCAACATGGACGATGGGACTTGCAATACCTGCACTCCCTTCCTGAGACCATTACAACTGCCAACAATGATGGATCAGGATCGCAATTCTCACAGAGAGCCCGCATGACCCACTCAACATCCTGGTGCCGTTTGGAGGAGGACAGATTATGGATGATGGGACTTGCAGCACCTTCACTCACTTCCTGAAACCACAGCGACAGTCATCCAAATACCAATAAAGACCAAACTTGGCACACATTCTGGTGAGGTTTGGGGGAGAACAGACTATGGATGATGGACTTGCAGTACCTTAACTCACTTTTTGAGACCACTGCGACGGTCATCCAATGTAGCAGCGCCAAGCCTTTTCAAGCCTCAAGCCAGGGAGCAGAAGCAGGAGAGGGAGGAGGCTTCTCCGACTCCATCGCCATGCTGCTGGTGCTGAGGCTGCCATAGCAACTGCGCCTGGGAGAGGCCTGGCCTGCCTTTCCCAGGAGTAGTTGCTGGCAGAGAGGACTCCTCCTTCTCCCCACTGACTGAAAGCCCATCTGTGTCAGGACCATGGGACTGTTCCACAGTGGCTTGACCCAGGGCCATCCATCAGCCCACCCCCGCCTTTCCCGTAGACCATGGGGCAGCCAGAGTGCCAAAAACGGCGCAAAAAGGCAATAAAATCATCTTGTGGTCAGTGTTCACCAATTCATAATCCGTAATCCATCTAGCATCGTCATTGTCCTTTCCTACTCTGGTCGTCATTGGTTGTCTTTGTTCATCTGCCAGCTTACGCAAAGACCTGGTCCCACATCCAGGTTTTTAGCTTCCTTCTGAAAGAGAGGAGGGATGTTGATGACCTAATCTCCACTGGGAGTGCATTCCATAGGCAAGGGGCCACTACCGAGAAGGCCCTGTCCCTTGTCCCCACCAGCCTTGCTTGTGATAAAGGTGGGGCCGAGAGCAGGGCCCCCTCAGCAGATCTTAAACTCCGAGGTGGGACGTAGAAGGAGATACGTTCGGACAGGTATGCTGGGCCGGAGCCGTATTATTATTGAGCTGAGGCTGGCTATCTTTCAGGAGTGGTTAGATTGTGCTTTTCCCTTATTCCAGAAGAGGCTAGACTAGATGGCCCTTGGAGGTCCCTTCCTACCCTAGGATTCCATCATCATCATCATCATCATCATCATCACCATTATCATCATCAAGTTGAGGCTGGCCGTCTCTCAGGAGTGGTTTGATTGTGCTTTTCCCTTATTCCAGAAGGGGCTGGACTAGATGGCCCTTGGAGGTCTCTTCCTACCCTAGGATTCCATCATCATCATCATCATCATCATCATCATCATCAAGTTGAGGTTGGCCATCTGTTAGGAATAGTTAGATTATGCTTTTTCCATTTGCCAGAAAGGGCTGGACTGGATGGACCTTGGTGGTCTCTTACTACCCTAGGATTCTATTGTTATTATTATTATTATTATTATTATTATTATTATTATTATTATTATTATTAAGCTGAGGCTGACCTCCTGTCAGGAGTGGTTAGATTATGCTTCTCCCATTTGCCAAAAGGGGCTGGACTGGATGGCCCCTGGAGGTCTCTTCCTATCCTAGGATTCATCATCATCATCATCATCATCATCATCATCATTATTATTATTATAATACTGAGGCTGAATTGCCATCTCTCAGGAGTGGTTTATTTGTGCTTTTCCCTTATGCCAGAAGGGGCTAGACTAGATGGCCCTTGGAGGTCTCTTCCTACCCTAAGATTCTATCATCATCATAATCATCATCATCATCATTATCAAGTTGAGGCTGGCCATCTGTTAGGAGTGGTTAGATTGTTCTTTTCCCATTTGCCAGAAGGGGCGGGACTGGATAGCCCTTGGAGGTCTCTTCCTACCCTACCAGCAATTATTGTTATTAAGCAGAGGCTGAATGGCCATCTGTCAGGAGTGTTTTGATTGTGCTTTTCCAGCATGAGGGTAGAAGGGGGTTGCCACAGACTATGCCACAGCAACACATGGCTGGGTACAGTTAGTATATAATAAAAGTGAATGTTTGTTTTTATGTATGAAGGGAGGAAGGGGGGAAGGACAGAAGTGTATGTGGCAGCTTTCTGACTGGCTGCCACTTTCACAGGCCACTGACCAAAACGGGTGACGCACCTGGGCCAAATTTGGCACACACAACCCCCATGAACCCCTTTACGTCCTAGTGCGGTTTGGGGGAGGTGGACCACGGATTATGGGATTTGTACTACTTTCAAACAGTTTGGTTCCCAGGGACCACTGTGACCCCCAACAAAGACCGATAAAGACCAAACTTGGCACACCAAGCCCCCATGACCCACTCTACATCCTACTGCGGTTTGGAGGAGGGTGGATCATGGATGATGGGACTTGAACTACCTCCACTCGCTTTCTAAGACCGCTGCAACCCTCATCAATGACTGAACAAGACCAAACTTGGCACACATAACCCCCATGACCCCTTTTACATCCTGGTGAGGTTTGGGGGAGGGCGGACAATGGATGATGGCATTTGTAGTACTTTCCAACACTTCTGTTCCCACAGACCACTGCGGCTCCCAACAATGACCAATAAAGACCAAATTTGGTACATAGAGCAACCATGACTGATTCTACATCCTACTGCAGTTTGGAGGAGGATGGACCATGAATAATGGGACTTGGAGTACCTACACTCATTTCACGAGACCGCTACGACACTCAGCCAATGACCGATCAAGACCAAACTTGGCACACATAGCCCCCATGACCCTCTCTACATCCTGGTGCAGATTCAAGGAGGATGGACCACGGAGAATGGGACTTGAAGTAACTTCACCCACTTCCCGAGACCCCTGCTACCCTCATCCAATGACTGATCAAGACCAAACTTGGCACAGAGAGCCCCCATGGCCAACTCAACATTCTGGTGCAGATTCAAGGAGGATGGACCACGGAGAATGGGACTTGAAGTAACTTCACCCACTTCCCGAGACCCCTGCGACCCTCATCCAATGACTGATCAAGACCAAACTTGGCACACAGAGCCCCCATGACCCACTCTACATCCTGGTGCAGTTTGGAGGAGGATGGATCACAGATGATGGGACTAGCAGTACCTTCACGAACTTCATAAGACCACTGCGAGCCATATAAATAACTGATAATGACCAACCTTGATACACAATTCCTTTCTCAAATAACCCGGGCAGTGCCGGGTCCCCAAGCTAGTATATAATAAAAGTGAATGTTCGTATGTGGAGGGAGGACAGGAGGGAGGTGTATGTGGCAGCATTCTGATTTGTGGTACAATTTGCATATGGTCTCTGATTGGCCAGCCTCAACATTCTAACATTCTCAAGTGGCTGAGAGGGGAAAGGAAATTTGCACATGGTTTCTGATTGGCCAACCTCAACATTCTAACATTCTCAAGTGGATGAGGGGGGAAAGGAAAGGACCTGGGGGATTTGCAGTACCTTCACACACTTTCTGTGACTACTGTGACACTCATCCAATGACTGATCAAGACCAAACTTTGCACACAGAGCCCCCATGAGCGACTCTACATCCTGGTACTGTTTGGAGGAGGACGGATGATGGATGATGGGACTTGCAGTACCTTCACTCACTTCCTGGACCACAGCAACATTCATCCAATCTATGTATGTATATAATAAAAGTCAAAGTTTGTATGCGGAGGACAAAAGTGTGCCGGTGTGGCGGTGTATGTGCCAGCATTCTGATTGGCCAGCCTGAAAGTTCCAAGATTCTGATTGGCTGCCGCTGTGGTGCTATTTGTATATGGTCTCTGATTGGCCAGCTTTACAGGAGCCCCTGGTGGAGAAAAGGGTTCATGACAGAAATGGAGACATGAGAGAAGGAGATTTGCATATGGTCTCTGATTGACCAGCCTCAATTCCAAGATTCCGAGATGACAAAGAGAGGAAAGGAAAAGGCCAGGGGCTGGGTCAGAAAATTACCAATACAGACCAAACTTGGCACACAGAGCCCCCATGACCCACTCTACATCCTACTGCAGTTTGGAGGAGGATGAACCATGGATGTTGGGACTTGCAGTACTATCACTCACATTCTGAGACCGCTGTTAACCTCATCCAATGACTGATCAGGACCAAACTTAGCACATGGACCTCTCATGACTCACCTTATGTCCTGGTGTGGTTTGGCCGGGGATGGAACCATAGATTATGGGACTTGCAGTACCTTTGCTCAATTCTTGAGACCACTGCAACCCTCATCCAATTACCGATAAAGACCAAACTTGGCACACTGAGTCTCCATGACCCACTCTACATCCTGGTGCAGTTTGGAGGAGGATGCACCATGGACAATGGGACTTGCAATACCTGCACTCCCTTCCTAAGACCAGTACAACTGCCAACAATGATGGATCAGGACCACAATTTACACAGAGAGCCGGCATGACCCACTCTACATCCTGGTGTGGTTTGGAAGAATTTGGCAATGGATGATGGGACTTGCAGTCACTTCACTCACTTCCTGAGACCACTGAGACCCTCGCCAATGACTGATCAAGACCAAACTTGGCACACAGAGTCCCCATGACCCTCTCTACATCCTGGTGCACTTTCGAGGAGGACAGACCATGGATGATGGGACTTCAAGTACCTCCACTCCCTTCCCAAGACTGCTGCAACCCTCATCTAATGTCCGATCAAGAACTTGGCACACAGAGCCCCCTTGACCCACTCTACATCCCGATGCTGTTTGGAGAAGGAGGGACGATGGATGATGGGACTTCCAGTGTGGTCCAGGGCAGGATGGGCCACTAATGATGGGATTTGCAGTACCTTCACCCGATTCACTTCCCACAGAACATTGTAGCCCCTACAAATCACAGACCAGGCCCAAACTTGCCACACAGAGTACTCATGGCCCACTCTACATCCTGACGCAGTTCTAAGGGGGATGGACCACTTACTGAAACCACTGCGACCCTCATCCAATGACCAATCAAGGCCAAATTGACACAGAGCCCCCATAACCCATTCTACATCCTGGTGCACTTTCGAGGAGGACAGACCATGGATGATGGGACTTCAAGTACCTCCACTCCCGAAGACTGCTGCAATCCACATCTAATGACCAATCAAGACCAAACTTGGCACACAGAGCCCCCATGACCCTTTCTACATCCTGTTTCAGTTTGGAGGAAGGTGGACTTTGGATGATGGGACTTGCAGTACCTTCATTAACTTACTGAAACCACTGCCACCCTCATCCAATGACTGATAAAGATCAAATTTGGCACACAGAGCCCCCATGACCCACTCTATATCCTGCTGCTGTTTGGAGGAGGGTGGACCATGGATGATGGGACTTCAAGTTCCTTCACTCACTTCCTGAAAATAATGCAGCCATTATCCAATGACCAATAAAGACCAAACTTGGCATACAGAACCGCCATTACCCACTTTCTCTAATAACCTGGGCAGCGCCGGGTCCCCAAGCTAGTTACCAATAAAGACCAAACTTGGCACACAGAGCCCCCATAATCCACTCTACATCCTGATGCACTTTCGAGGAGGACAGACTATGGATAATGGGATTTCAAGTACCTCCACTCACTTCTCAAGACTGCTGCAACCCTAGCTTGGGGACCCAGTGCTGCCCGGGTTATTTCAGAAAGGAATTGTGTATCAAGGTTGGTCTTTATCAGTTATTTATATGACTTGTAGTGGTCTCAGGAAGTTAGTGAAGGTACTGTGAGTCCCATAATCTGTGGTCCATCCTCCTCCAAACTGCACCAGGATGGAGAGTGGGTCACGGGGGCTCTGTGTGCCAAGTTTGGTTTGATCACTCATTGGATGAGGGTCGCAGCGAGTGCAGCATTTTTCCGAATGAAGCAGAGAGTGTTTGAGGACCGGGACATCCATAGGGATACCAAGGTGCTTGTCTATAAAGCTATTGTCCTCCCAACCCTGCTATATGCCTGCAAAACGTGGACTGTCTACAGACATCACGTGCAAGTCCTGGAATGATTCCATCAGCACTGCCTCCGGAAAATCCTGCAAATCTCTTGGGAAGACAGGCGGACAAACGTCAGCGTGCTGGAAGAAGCAAAGACACCAGCATTGAAGTGATGGTCGTCCGCCATCAACTCCGCTGGACCGGCCACATTGTCCGGATGCCTGACCACCGTCTCCCAAAGCAGTTGCTCTACTCCGAACTCAAGAATGGAAAATGGAATGTTGCTGGGCAGGAAAAGAGATTTAAAGATGGGCTCAAAGCCAACCTTAAAAACTCTGGCATAGACACTGAGAACTGGGAAACCCTGGCCCTTGAGCGCTCCAGCTGGAGGTCAGCTGTGACCAGCAGTGCTGCAGAATTTGAAGAGGTACGAATGGAGGGTGAAAGAGAGAAACGTGCCAAGAGGAAGGCGCGTCAAGCCAACCCTGACCGAGACCGCCTTCCACCTGGAAACCAATGCCCTCACTGCGGAAGAAGATGCAGATCAAGAATAGGGCTCCATAGCTACCTACAGACTCACAAGAATTCTGATCCTGGAAGACTATCCTACTCGGCCAACAAGGGATCGCCTAAGTAAGTAAGAAAGTAGGTAAGTAAGGTCTCAGAAAGTGATTTAAGGTACTGCAAGTCCCATCATCCATAATCTGTTCTCCCCCAAACCGCATCAGAATGTTGAGTTGGCCATGGGGGCTCTCTGTGCCAAGTTTGGTCTTTATTTGTATTTGGATGAGTGTCGCTGTGGTTTCAGGAAGTGAATGAAGGTACTGCAAGTCCCATCATTCATCGTCCATCCTCCTCCAAACAGCACTGGGATGTAGAGTTGCTCATGGGGGCTCTGTGTCTCAAGTTTGGTCTTGATCAGTCATTAGTACATAATAAAAGTGAATGTTTGTATGTGGAGGGAGGACGGGAGGGAGGTGTATGTGGCAGCTTTCTGATTGGCCGCCACTGTGGTACAATTTGCATATGGCCTCTGATTGGCCAGCCTCAACATTCCAACATTCTGAGGTGACAGAGAGAGAAAAAAAGGGCCTGAGGCTGTGGCAGCTTTTTGATTGGTTGCCACTGTGGAACAATTTGCATATGGTCTCTGATTGGCCAGCCTCAACATTCTAACATTCTCAAGTCAATGTGAGGGGAAAGGAAAGGGCCTGAGGGATTTGCAGTACCTTCACTCACTTTCTGAGACCTCTGTGACCCTCATCCAATGACTGATCAAGACCAAACTTGGCACACAGAGCCCCCATTACTTCCTTTACCTCCTGTTGAGGTTTGGGGGAGGGACAATGGATGATGGGATTTGTAGTACTTTCAAACCCATCGGTTCCCAAAGACCACTGTGGTCCCCAACAAAGACCGATAAAGACCAAACTTGGCCCACAGAGCCCCCATAACTCACTCTACATCCATGTGCAGTTTGGAGGGGGATGGACCCCAGATGATGGGACTTGCAGTACCTAAACACACTTGCTGAGATCACTGCAACCCTCACCAATGCCTAATCTAGATTAAATTTGGCACTGAGAGCCACCATGATCCACTCTACATCCTGTAGTGGTTTGAAGGAGGATTCACCATGGATGATGGAACCTGCAGTACCTTCACAGACTTCATGAGACCACTGTGACCCTCACCAATGACAGAGCAAGATTGAACTTGGCATACAGAGCCCCCATGACCCACTCTAAATCCTGCTGTGGTTTGTGGGATGATGCACCATGGATGATGGGATTTGCAGTACCTTCATTCACTTCCTGAGACCACTGCGACTGATCAAGAAGAAACTGATCAAGAAGTGACAAGTGGAGTGCCACAGGGTTACATCCTGGGCCCGGTCCTATTCAACATCTTTATTAATGACTTAGATGAAGGGTTAGAAGGCATGATCATCAAGTTTGCAGACGACACCAAATTGGGAGGGAGAGCCAATACTCCAGAGGACAGGAGCAGGATTCAAAACGATCTTGACAGATTAGAGAGATGGGCCAAAACTAACAAAATGAAGTTCAACAGTGACAAATGCAGGATACTCCACTTTGGCAGGAAAAACGAAATGCAAAGATACAAAATGGGGGACGCCTGGCTTGAGAGCAGTACATGTGAAAAAGATCTTGGAGTCCTCGTGGACAACAAGTTAAACATGAGCCAACAATGTGATGTGGTGGCAAAAAAAGCCAATGGGATTTTGGCCTGCATCAATAGGAGCATAGTTTCTAGATCTAGGGAAGTAATGCTACCCCTCTATTCCGCTTTGGTTAGACCACACCTGGAATATTGTGTCCAGTTCTGGACATCACAATTCAAGAGAGACATTGACAAGCTGGAATGTGTCCAGAGGAGGGCAACTAAAATGATCAAGGGTCTGGAGAACAAGCCCTATGAGGAGCGGCTTAAGGAGCTGGGCATGTTTAGCCTGAAGAAGATAAGGCTGAGAGGAGATATGATAGCCATGTATAAATATGTGAGAGGAAGCCACAGTGAGGAGGGAGCAAGCTTGTTTTCTGCTTCCTTGGAGACTAGGACGCGGAACAATGGCTTCAAACTACAAGAGAGGAGATTCCATCTGAACACGAGGAAGAACTTCCTGACTGTGAGAGCCGTTCAGCAGTGGAACTCTCTGCCCCGGAGTGTGGTGGAGGCTCCTCCTTTGGAAGCTTTTAAACAGAGGCTGGATGGCCATCTGTCAGGGGTGCTTTGAATGCAATATTCCTGCTTCTTGGCAGGGGGTTGGACTGGATGGCCCATGAGGTCTCTTCCAACTCTTTGATTCTATGATTCTATGATTCTATGAGTCTCTTCCTTTTTGGAAACAGACGGCGAATCCTCCCACCAAAAGCTTCCTCCGCTGTGATTGGCCGGCCTCTCAGCCAAGGGGAGGGCTGTTTCTGAGACTCCAAGTGAGGAGCGGAGAGCAGGCGTGTTCAACGCATGGCAGTGTGGTGTATATGTGCGGGTGAGGGAGAGTGCGTGAGGCTGGAGGGAGGCTCACGGCAGCGAGTCCCTCCAAAACATGGGGTTCTGTGTGTGAAGTCTGGCACAATGCTATCATTGGTGGGGTTCAGAATGCTCTGTGATTGTAGGTGAACTATAAATCACAGCAACTACAACTCCCAAATGTCAAGGTCTATTTCCCCCAAACTCCACCAGTGTTCACATTTGGGCATATTGAGTACCCATGCCAAGTGTGACTCACATTCATCATTGTTTGAGTTCACAGTGCTCTCCGGATGTAGGTGAACTACAACACCAAACCCTTCCAGTATTTTCTGTTGGTCATGGGAGTTCTGTGTGCCCAGTTTGGTTCAATTCCATCATTGGTGGAGTTCAGAATGCACTTTGATTGTAAGTGAACTATGAATCCCAGCAACTACAACTCCCAAATGGCACCCCCCCCCCCAAGCCCACCAGTATTCAGATTTGGGCATATTGGATATTTGTACCAAATGTGGTCCAGTGAATGAAAATACATTCTGCATATCAGGTATTTACGAGGGTTGAATGAAAAGTAATGCCTCCACCTTCGTAACTCCTCAACAGATAGCAGTGCTGGTATGTGGCAGGTACTGGATTGTTCAGTAGACTTTCCTCTACAGTTCCATTTTGGAAGGAAGCCTTAGCATTTAATGGTTGTGTTAAAGTGCAAAGTATGGAACCCTGTGCAGACGGTCGGTCAATGCGACTTATCAACGTGCAGTCATTGAATTCTTGACAACAGGAGGTGTCAGCCCAAAGGAGATTCATCAGAGAATGCAAGCTGTTTATAGTGATTGTGTTAATGTGAGTACTGTGCATCGTTGGGCAACTAAGTTTAAAGATGTTGAGGTGGGAACATCTGACTTGCGTGACAAAGTTGGACGTCCTGTGACAGCAACCACCGAGTTTCACAACCAAAAGGTTGACAGATTGATTCAGGACGATTGTCGTATCACTCAAAGAGAAATTTCAAGCATAATCGGCATTTCACAAGAACGTGTGGGTCACATTATTGCTTTGCTAGGCTATCAGAAGATCTGTTCATGATGGGTTGCAGAAACAGTGTCGACTTCTTCCATGACAGCTTCAGAAAACTTGTTCATCGTTGGCAAAAATGTATCCAATTATCTGGTGATTATGTGGAAAAGTGAATAGTGGTAGTTAAAGAGCACATTCTAAGGATTATTTCTGCTTTTGATTTATTAAAATATTCCCATCCAAACCCAAGTAACGAAGGTGGAGGCATTACTTTTCATTCACCCCTCGTATTTAACCTCAGCGGTCTGAAAGCCAAAACCGAGGCCACAACAATGGCTGTTATAGAACTCCATTATGCTGTTGATAACGTAGTCTGTGATTATTCAGAAGAAGACCTACAAACCACTCTAAACACCTTTTCAGAAGCATACAATAAGCTTGGCCTCTCGCTGAACATCGAGAAAACCACAGCGCTCTTTCAACAGGCACCAGCCAATCCCTCTCCAATGCCAGAAATACAGCATGTAACATTAGAAAATGAGAGTAACAAAATTTGTTACTATTTTGTTATAGTAATTGCCCATGCGCATAATTACTATAAGTGAGTAAATTCAGGGGCTCCTTTCTCCTTCATTTTTACAGTTACTGGGGTGAAACTCACTACAACGTTAGAACACTTTTACTACTCTTAGTCCACCAAATTTCAGAATGTTTCACTTATCCACGGACTTTTCGGGAATTTTCAAAGTTTTTGTAAACAACTTTTTTTTAATAATAAAGAAAATACATTTCTAGTTTGAAAGTATTATTTCCTGTTTAATTGTGTAGTCCTTATTTTGAAAGTAATGGTTCTACACCAGGACCTTTGTTTTTGCACCAAAAACCTTGTTAAGTGGGTGGATGACAAGGTTGAATTGGTGGAGTGGATAGCAAAATGTGCTATAACACAATGTCCCTCATGCAAAGACAAAGTTTTTGCAGTTTAATAACCTTTTGCCATATTTTTTATGATAGAACCAATTAGGAAATGACATTTATAGGACTTTTGGGGAATTTTCAAAGTTTTTATAAACAACTTTTTAAATAATAAAGAATGTATGGGTCATATTGCTTTGCTTGGCTATCGGAAGATCTGTGCACGATGGGTACTGAGGATGCTGATGCCTGAAATGAAAGCGCACAGACTTGAAACTTCAGAGATTGGATCTCACCACCATACAGTCCAGATTTAGCACTGTCTGACTTCCATCTGTTCCCGATAATGAAAGAAGATATGTGGGGACATTATTATACTTCTGATGAAGACGTTGTGAGATGCTAGTTGCGGAAACAGAGTGTTGACTTCTTCTGTGACGGTTTCAGAAAACTGGTTCATCATTGGCAGAAATGTATCCAATTGTCTGGTGATTGTGTGGGAAAGTGAATAATGGTAGTTAAAGAGCACATTTTAAGGATTATTTCTGTGTTTGATTTATTAAAATATTCCCATCCAAACCTAAGTAACGAAGGTGGAGGCATTACTTTTCATTCAATCCTTGTACATGATGATTCATAACAGTAGCAAAACTACGGTTGTGAAGTTGCAACAAAAATATTATTATTATTATTATTAATTTGACTTGTATACCGCTACTCCCAATTTGGCTCGGAGCGGTTTATAGCAGTAGATTAAAACGATACAATTAACTTTAAAATACAATAAAAACAAGAACAGACATAGTCCCGAGTTATTCACCCATCGAAAGCTTGTCGGAAGAGAAAGGTTTTACAGGCTTTCTGAAAAGCAAGTAGGTCTCGGATAGATCGGGTTTCAACTGGCAAGGCCTTCCATAAATAAGGGGCCACAATCGAGAAGGCTCTCTGCCTAGTAGAGGACAGATGATAAGTCCGGATGTTGGGGACTTCAAGCAAATCTCTGGGGTTGGTAGGGGGTTAAGCGGGCCCTCAGGTACGCCGGCCCCAGACCATATAAGGCCTTAAAGGTTAGTACCAGCACCTTGAAAGTAATCCGGTACTCAATCGGTAGCCAGTGCAGCTGTTGTAGAATTGGGGTGATACGACACCTCGCCGGCACCCCGGCGAGAAGACGAACCGTCGCATTTTGCATCAGCTTCAGTTTCCGGATCACTGACAAAGTAAGGCCAATGTAGAGGGCATTACAGTAGTCAAGCCTTGAGATGACCGTCGCCTGGATCACCGTAGCCAGGTCGTTCCTAGATAGGAAGGGAGCCAGTCGCCTAGCCTGACGCAGATGGAAAAACGCAGATCTGCTCACAGCAGAGACCTGGGCCTCCATTGTGAGCAGAGGGTCCAATAAGACACCAAGAGTTTTTACAGAAGGCGACGGATGTAGTGTCTCGCCATCCAGGGTAGGAAGCTGGATCTCCCTCCCACCCGGATGGCCCAGCCAAAGGATCTCCGTCTTCGCTGGGTTCACCCTCAACCTGCTGGCACGCAACCATCCAGTAACGACCTCAAGGCACTGATGGAAATTTTCGGGTACAGAGTCCGGCCGGCCCTCCATCCTCAGAATGAGTTGAGTGTCATCAGCGTACTGGTGGCACTCAAGCCCAAAGCTCTGCACCAGTCGGGCAAGTGGTTGCATATAGATGTTAAATAATAGAGGAGAGAGAATAGCTCCCTGTGGGACCCCGCAAGTTAGTGGAGATCTCTTGGGAACCATCCCTCCCCTCACCACACGCTGTCCCCGATTCTGGAGGAAGGAGGACACCCATTTAAGGGGTATCCCCCTAACCCCAGTCATGTCTAGGTGGTGGGTCAATAGATTGTGATCGACTGTATCAAATACTGCTGTGAGGTCCAATAACACTAGCAGCGCTGATCCGCCTTGATCCATCTGGCAGCGAACCTGATCTGTGATGGCAACTAGCGCAGTCTCCGTCCCGTACCCACTACGGAAGCCGGACTGGAAGGGATCGAGTCCGGCTGTGTCATTAAGGAACTGCTGCAACTGCATGGTTCCTTATGGTTGGGGGGTCACCACAACACGCACGGCATTAAGAAGGTTGAGAAACACTGTGTTAGAATCAAAGGGAAACATGAAACATCAGGGACATGCCCACTAGAGGGCAGCCTGCGTTTGACTGAAAACAAGCCTTGGGTTTGATTACCTTGCAGAAGTCAAGCAGAGCTAGTTGGGCTTTGCAATACTGCAAGAGGGAGGGGGCGGGGGAGAAGGCACAGCATCCTCCTCGCTTACTGTCACTTCCACCCAGGCCTCCCACCTGCCGCCTTGTCTCTTGGAGATCACTTTACATTGGAAAATGTGTCCATATCATTCCGGGGGGAGGCAAAGGAGGCCGAGCACAGGAGAGCCAGGGCTCAGGCAGGAAGGAAAGAGCGAGAGAGGCCCACCTGTTCTGGCAGGTGCCCGGGCGCCAAATGGGACCGGCCTTCAGATGCAGAAAGAGGCTAAAAATAAACCCCCAGCCAAGCCGACTCCACATCACGAGGGGCGCAGGGTGGGTTTTGTGATTATCTATCGTATCGGAAGCAAACTGAGGGTACAGTTGTAATGCATTTAAAAAACCACAAACAAAGTTAAAAATTTGGCATTATAGTAACTGTCCTTTGACTTGGCCACTTGGACTGCCTCTGGTGTCACTGTAAGAAGGTCCTCCATTGTGCATGTGGCAGGGCTCAGACCTCATTGTAATAGGTGATCTGTGGTTTGCTCTCCTCCACACTTGCATGTCGTGGATTCCACTTTGCAGCCCCATTTCGTAAGGTTGGCTCTGCATCTCGGTGCCAAAGTGCAGCCTGTTCAGCGCCTTCCAAGTTGCCCAGTCTTCTGTGTCTCTCATTCAGTATCAGCCATGGCTTGAGGTTCCGGGTTTTAGCCTGCCACTTTTGGACTCTCGTTTGCTGAGGTGTTCCTGCGAGTGTCTCTGTAGATCAGTGTTTCTCAACCTTCCTAATGCCACGACCCCATAATACACTTCCTCATGTTATGATGACCCCCCAACCATAAAATTAGTTCCGTTGATACTTCATAACTGTCATTTTTGCTGCTGTTATGAATCGTAATGTAAATATCTGATATGCAGGATGTATTTTCATTCACTGGACCAAATTTGGCACAAATACCCAATACACCCAAATTTGAATACTGGTGGGATTGGGGGAGGGTATTGATTTTGTCTTGTGGGAGTTGCAGTTGCTGGGATTTATAGTACACCTACAATCAAAAAGCATTCCGCACTCCACCAACAATGGAATTGAGTCAAACTTGGTATACAGAACTCCCATGACCAACAGAAAATACTGGAAGTGTCTGGTGGGCATTGACCTTGAGTTTTGGAGTTGTAGTTCACCTACATCAAAAGAGTACTGTGGACTCAAACAATGATGGATCTGGACCAAACTTGGCACGAATTCTCAATATGCCCAAATGTGAACACTGATGGAGTTTGGGGAAAATACACCTTGACATTTGGGAGTTGTAGTTGCTGAGATTTATAGTTCACCTATAAAGAGCATTCTAAACCCTACCAACAATTGAATTGGGCCAAACTTCCCATACAGAACATCCACGACCAACAGAAAATACTGTGGTTTCTGATGGTCTTTGAAGACCCCTCTGATACCCCCTTGTGACCCCTCCAGGGGTCCAGACCCCCAGGTTGAGAAACACTGCTGTAGATCTTAGAAAACTATTTCTTGATTTAAGGCATTGGCATGTTGGCTAATATCCGAACAGAGATTGGGCCAGAGATGTCACTGCCTTGGTCCTTTCATTATTGGCTGCTAATTCCCGATGGATGTCAGCTGGTGCAATACCGGCTAGACCAGGGGCCCTCAAACTAAGGCCTGGGGGATGGATATGGCCCTCCAAGGTCATTTACCCAGCACTCACTCAGGGTCAACCTAAGTCTGAAGCGACTTGAAAGCACACAACAACAATCCTATCTCATCAGCCAAAAGCAGGTCCACACTTGCCACTGAAATACTAATAAATTTATATTTGTTAAAATTGTTCTTCATTTTAATTATTGTATTGTTTTTAATTGTTTTTTTTTTGCATTACAATAAGATATGTGCAGCGTGCATAGGAATTCATTCATGTTTTTTTCAAATTATAATCCGGCCCTCCGACAGTTTGAAGGACTGTGACCTGGCCCTCTGTTTAAAAAGTTTGAGGACCCCTGGGCTAGACAGTATAATTTCTCCAGTGGTGTAGGGCGTAGACATCCTGTGATAATGCGGCATGACTCATTAAGAGCCACATCTACTGTTTTAGTGTGGTGAGATGTGTTCCACACTGGGCATGCATACTCAGCAGCAGAATAGCAAAGCGCAAGGGCAGATGTCTTCACTGTGTCTGGTTGTGATCCCCAGGTTGTGCCAGTCAGCTTTAATATGATATTGTTTCTAGCACCTACTTTTTGCTTGATATTCAAGCAGTGCTTCTGGTAAGTCAGAGCACGGTCCAGAGTGACTCCCAGGTATTTGGTGTGCTACAGTGTTGCAGTGGGATTCCTTCCCAGGTAATCCTCAGAGCTCAAGATTATTTGTTTATTTATTTATTTCCAGTATTTCCACCCCGTCCTTCTCAACCCCCGAAGGGAGACTCAGGACGGCTTACATTTGGCAACAATTTGATGCCACTACATATAACATATAACGGCGCTCCATGCAGTCATGCCGGCCACATGACCTTGGAGGTGTCTACAGACAACGCCGGCTCTTTGGCTTAGAAATGGAGATGAGCACCACACCCCAGAGTCAGACATGACTGGACTTAATGTCAGGGGACTACCTTTATCTTTACCTACATAAGCAATATAACAACAATTAAAACAATAAATAGAACATTATTTAAAACAATACAACAGTATTTACAGCTTGTCTGTTCTTCAGGTGAAAAGCACACATCTGCGTTTTAGATGGATTAGGAATCAGCTGGTTTTCCCTGTAATAGGCAGTAAGATCATCTAAAGCTTTGGGGAGCTTCTGTTGAACCATTTCAAAGCTCCCTGCTTGAGCGGTGATGGCAAGATCGTCAGCATAGATGAAACTCTCTGTCCCTTCTGGCAGTGGGTGGTCATTTGTGTAAATGTTAAACACTGATGGACCAAGCATGCTCTCTTGAGGCAACCAGTTCTCCTGTTTTCACCATCTGCTTCTCTGGTCCTGAAACCCTTAAATCCCTAGGTTTTGTGATAGGATGCCCTTAAACTGTATCATCCTTTGAGGAAATTCAATGAGAAGAGCTGTTCAGTTTTGGAGCCTAGTGGGGATTCTTCCTCAGGAGGTTTAAAAGAGATATGATAGCCATGTATAAATATGTGAGAGGAAGCCACAGGGAGGAGGGAGCAAGCTTGTTTTCTGCTTCCTTGGAGACTAGGACGCGGAACAATGGCTTCAAACTACAAGAGAGGAGATTCCATCTGAACATTAGGAAGAACTTCCTGACTGTGAGAGCCGTTCAGCAGTGGAACTCTCTGCCCCGGAGTGTGGTGGAGGCTCCTTCTTTGGAAGCTTTTAAGCAGAGGCTGGATGGCCATCTGTCAGGGGTGATTTGAATGCAATATTCCTGCTTCTTGGCAGGGGGTTGGACTGGATGGCCCATGAGGTCTCTTCCAACTCTTTGATTCTATGATTCTAAAAGCAGAGGCTGGGTGACCATCTGTTGGGAGGGCTCAGAATCATAATAATAAGACTTTATGTGTAACCCGCCCTATCTTCCCGAGGGGACTCAGAGCGGTTTCCAAAACAGAGTTGGAAAAGGCCATCTAGTCTAACCCCCTGCCATGCAGGAAAGCACAATGATATGATCTTATTTTGGTTCTGTCAGGAGCAACTTGAGAAACTGCAATCAAAGAGCATTCTGAACCCCACCAACAACGGAATTGGGGCAAACTTCCCACACAGAACCTCCAAGACCAACAGAAAATACTTAAGGCCATCCAATCCAACTCCCTTCCCAAGAGCAAGAAAACATAATTAAAGCCCTCCTGACAAAGAGCCATCCAGCCATAGATATAGATAGATATATATGATTCACACACACACACAGATATAGTATCATAGCTTTGAAAGGGACCCCTAAAGAAGGACAATTATATCTTGCATGTTTCAGAGTGGGCAAACCAGACAACTTCCACTGACAAAGAAACAACAAGAAATACTGTTTACTCACAAGCATCAAGAAATTACATATATTAGAAACCAACACTTTTTCATTACTTTATTTTCCAGATCACCAGACTGAGGCACAACAATGCGTGACAGGGGACAGCTAGTATAATAATATAATAATAATATGATAATAATAAAAAATATTAATACAATGATATGAGAATAATATAATACGAATATAATATAATAATATGAAAATAATAATATAATAGTAATATAATATAATATAATAATATACCAATACATATGATACTAATATACCAAGAGACCACAAGTGGCCCTTGGGCAGTCCTTGTATAGTATAATAATAATAATAATAATAATAATAATAATAATAATGTAATATAATATAATCGCATAGTTAAAGCAATGGTATTCCCCATAGTCACCTACGGATGTGAGAGCTGGACCTTAGGGAAGGCTGAGCGAAGGAAGAGAGATGCTTTTGAACTGTCGTTTTGGAGGAAAGTGCTGAGAGTGCCTTGGACCGCCAGAAGATCCAACCAGTCCATACTTCAGGAAATAAAGCCCGAATACCCATGGGAGGGAAGAATAGTAGAGGAAAAGATGAAATACTTTGGCCACATCATGAGAAGAAAGGAAAGCTTACAGAAGATAATTATGCTGGGGAAAATGGAAGGAAAAAGGAAGAGGGGTCAACCAAGGGCAAGATCTGGCCACGGTGGTCCACGCTCTGGTTACATCCCGAATAGATTACTGCAACGCGCTCTACGTGGGGCTGCCTTTGAAGACAGTTCGGAAACTTCAGGTAGTTCAACGGGCGGCAGCCAGATTACTAACTGGGGTGGCATACAGGGAACATACCACCCCCCCTGCTATGCCAGCTCCACTGGCTGCTGATCCATCTCCGAGCCCAATTCAAAGTGCTGGTCTTGACCGATAAAGCTCTATACCAGTGTTTCTCTGGACCCTGGAGGGGTCGCGAAGGGGTATCAGAGGGGTCACCAAAGACCATCAGAAAACACAGTATTTTCTGTTGGTCATAGGGGTCTCTGTGTGGGAAGTTTGGCCCAATTCTATCATTGTTGGGGTTCAGAATGCTCCTTGATTGTAGGTGAACTATAAATCCCAGCAAGTACAACTCCCAAATTTCAAGGTCTATTTTCCCAAAACCCCACGAGTGTTCACATTTGGACATATGGAGTATCCATGCCAAGTTTGGTCCAGAACCATCATTATTGGAGTCTAGAGTGCTCTCAGGATGTAGGCGAACTTCAATTCCCAAACTAAAGCTCAATGCCCATCAAACCCTTCCAGTATTTTCTGTTGGTCATGGGAATTCTGTGTGCCAACTTTGGTTCAATTCCATTGTTGGTGGGGTTCAGAATGCTCTTTGTTTACAGCTTAACTATAAATCCCAGCAACTAGAACTCCCAAATGGCAAAATCAATCCCCCCGCCAACCCCACCAGTATTCAGATTTGGGCATACCGGGCATTTGTGCCAAATTTGCTCCAGTGAATGAAAATACATCCTGCAGATCATTATTTACATGGCGATTCATAACGTTAGGGTTATGGTTGGGGGTCACCACAACATGAGGAACTGTATTAAGGGGTCGCGGCATTAGGAAGGTTGAGAACCACTGCTCTATATGGTTCTGGCCCAGCTTACTTGTCCGAACGCATCCGCCCCTACATCCCACCTCGTAATCTAAGATCATCCGGGGAGGCCCTGCTCTCGCTCCCGTCAACAGCACTCCCTCGGGGTGAGAAAAGCAGTATAGAAATACTGTAAATAAATAAATAAATAAATAAATAAGATGGATGAATGGCATTCTTGAAGTGACTGGATTGACCTTGAAGGAGCTGAGTGTGGTGACAGTCGCCAGGGAGCCCTGGCGTGGGCTGGTCCATGAGGTCACAAAGAGTTGGAAACAACTGAATGAATGAACAAGAAGTAATATAATCGTATAGGAATAATAATATAATACTAATATAATAATATAACAATACATACAATACTAATATAATATAATAATAAAGTAATTTACTATAATATAATAATATGAAAATAATAATAATAATAATAATAATAATAATAATATAATATAATAATATAACAAAATATACAAAACTAATATACCAAGAGACCACAAGCCTCGTATTCGATGAGATGAACCCATGGTTAGGCTAGTCGTCCAGAAATGTAAAAGAAAAGCACAGGATCGTATATTTGCATGAAGCCCAAAGGGATGGATCGATAACAAATTGGATAGGATAGTAATATAATATAATGAAGAAGAGGAACCATTAGGGAGAAGCACCCTTTGGATGGCCCTTGGGGGTCTCTTCCAACTCTAGGATTTTTCGGCTCTGATATTATTATTATTATTATTATTATTATTACTACTACTATTAATGATACGCATAGGCTAGATGACCATCTGTTAGGAGGGCTTGGATGGTGTCTTCCTTTATGGCAGAAAAGGGGTGGACTAGATTATTCTTTGTCTTCTAGACTCTTGTGACTTCTCCACTTTGTGGCTTTGGCTTGAACTCTGGGAATAGGTTTCTCAGAGTCCTGATGGTGCAAATAATAAGCCACGGGTCTATCTTTAGGCTCCTGAAACAGAATAGGAATCAAGAATGAAAGGAGATGCTTTTGAAAAATCTGGGACAACTTCTGGTTTGCGTCACCGTCTTACCTTCTTGTTTCCTTCTTTCTCTTTCACTCCTTCTGTTTTCTTCTCCCTTCCCTCCTTTTTCTATATCGAGCTTGTTCCTACAGTTTTCTTATTTTATCTTTGTTCCTTGCGCCATCTTCCTTGCCTCCTTTATTTTTCCCCACAACCTTCTTCCTTCCTTCCTTCCTTCCTTTCTTCCTTCCTTCCTTCCTTCCTTCCTTCCTTCCTTCCTTCCCACTCACTCCCTTCTTTGCTCCCTCCCCACTCCCTTCCTTCTTTCATTTCTTCCTTATTTCCTTCCTCCTTCCTTCCTTTCCACTTTTTCCTTCCTTTCTTCCCTACTCCTTCCTTCCTCCTTTCCCATTCCCTCCTTCCTTCCTCTCTTCCTTCCTTCCTTCCTTCCTTCCACCCTCACTCCTTATTTCTTCCTTGTTCCCTTCTTCCTTCCTTCTTTCAACTCCCTTCCACCTTTCTCCCTTCCACCCTTCTTTCTTTCCTCTCTTCCTTGCTCTCTTCTTTCCTTTCCTCTCTCCCCTTGCTTCCTTCCTTGCCCCCTCTTTGCTTCCTTCCTTCCCTCCTCCCCACTCCCTTCTTCCTTCCACCCTTCTTACTTCCTTCTTTCCCTTTTTCCTCCCTCCCTTCCTCCTTCCTTTTCCTTCCAAGTCCCCTCTTCCTTCCTTCCATCCATCCACCCTCCCTCCTTCTTCCTTGCTCTTTTCCTCTTTCCTTCCTTTCCACTCCCTTCTTCCACCCTTCTTCCGTCCTTGCTCCTTTCCCCCTTCCTTCCTTCCCACTCCCCTTTTCTTTCCTGCCTTCCTTTGTTCCTTCCTTCCCACTCCCTTCTTCCTTCCACCCTTCTTACTTTCTTCTTTCCTTTTTTCCTTGCTCCCTTCCTCTTTCCTTCCTTCTTTCCTTCCCACTCCCATCTTCCTTCTATCCACCCACTCTCCCTCCTTCTTTCTTCCTTGCTCCCTTCCTCTTTCCTTCCTTCTTTCCTTCCTGTCCGCTCCGTTCTTCCTTCTGCCTTCCTTTCTTCTTTCCTTTCTCCTTTCTTTCCTTACTTGCTCCTTTCCTCCTTCCTTCCTTCCCACACCCCTTTTCTTTCCTTCCTTCCTTCCTTCCTTCCTTCCTTCCTTCCTTCCTTCCTTCCTTCCTTCCTTCCTTTTTTGCCTCCTTTTCTCCTTCCTTCTTTTCTTTCTTCCTTCTCCTTTCCCCCTACTTTCTTTCCCTCCCACTCCCTTCGTTCTCCCTCCCTCCCTCCCTCCCTTGCTCTTTCCCTCCTTCCTCTCAATCTTTTCCCAATTCCCATCTTCACTCCTTGGCCTCATCTCCATGTATCTAGGTCAACCTCCTGATATGATCTCTGGCTAAATTTGTTCAAGCCTTCCTTCTTCTCTCCAGCTGAACCTTCAATCCTACATTGACCCCAAAAATCTCAGGAGGGATGCAAGCCCAGGCCCAGGTTTGCCGCTGAGAGGTTGAACTCGAAGGATGAAAAAGAAAAGGACATGAGAGCTATAATTAAACATTTGGAAGGAAGTCCCATTGAGGAGAAGGGGGCAAAAAGGCTTGTTTTCTGCTGCTATAGATTCAAATGGCAGGAAAAGAGGTTCACTCTAAATATTATGGTGATGCTAAGAGCCTTTTGACAGTATCTGGGAGTCCAATGGAGCCTCCTTCCTTCTCTGGAGGTTTTTAAGTAGAAGCTAGATGGCCATCTGTTGGGAGGGATCAGATTGTGCCTGCCTGCCTGGCTTAATAGGATTGGAAAAGACAGCCTTAGGGATCCCTTCCCTCTCTAGGATTCTATAAAATACAACCTAGACCGGATTCATGACAGTATGATATATAAGCCTGTTCTGCTATGCTGGATGACACAATCCGAGCCCTCCCAACAGATGGCTATCCAGCCTCTGTTGATGGAATCAGTGGCCTGGATTCTGTTCTGAACTTCACTATACTTACTTACTTAGGCGATCCCTCGTAGTGCGAGGATGATGGTCCTCCAAGTTCGGTGTCCTGGGGGTGGGTGCGTAGGTGGCTGTGGAGCCCTATTCTTGACCTGCATCTTCTCCCACAGTGAGGGCATTGGTTTCCAGGTGGGAGGTGGTCTCGGTCGGGGTTGGCTTGATGCGCCTTCCTCTTGGCACGTTGCTCTCTTTCACTCTCCATTCGTGCCTCTTCAAATTCTGCAGTACTGCTGGTCACAGCTGACCTCCAGCTGGAGCGCTCAAGGGCCAGGGCTTCCCAGTTCTCAGTGTCTATGCCAGAGATTTTAAGGTTGGCTTTGAGCCCATCTTTAAATCTCTTTTCCTGTCCACCAACATTCCGTTTTCCGTCCTTGAGTTCAGAGTAGAGCAACTGCTTTGGGAGACGGTGGTCGGGCATCCGGACAACGTGGCTGGTCCAGCGGAGTTGATGGCGGAGGACTATTGCTTCGATGCTGGTGGTCTTTGCTTCTTCCAGCACGCTGACGTTTGTCCGCCTGTGTTCCCAAGAGATTTGCAGGATTTTCTGGAGGCAGCATTGATGGAATCGTTCCAGGAGTTGCATGTGACGCCTGTAGACAGTCCACGTTTCGCAGGCATATAGCAGGGTTGGGAGGACAATAGCTTTATAGACAAGCACCTTGGTATCCCTACGGATGTCCCGGTCCTCAAACACTCTCTGCTTCATTCGGAAAAATGCTGCGCTCGCAGAGCTCAGGCGGTGTTGTATTTCGGTGTCGATGTTGACTTTGGTGGGGAGGTGGCTGCCAAGGTAGTGGAAATGATCAACATTTTCTAATGTTACACCATTAAGATGTATCGCTGGCATTGAACTTCACTATATCCTAGAGTTGGATGGAACCCTCAATGGTCACCTAAATCAAGCCTATTCTGCCATGCAGAAAGTCCCCTCAAACCACCCCCCCCCCCAAGTAGGTTGAGTTAGTCGTGGGGGTTCCATGTACCAAGCTTGGTCCAGGTCCATCATTGGTGGGTCACATTTTCTCTGGTTGTGAGAGAACTACAGCTCCCAGAAAGGAAGGTCAGTTCTCCCCAAACCCCTCCAGTAATCCAATTTTGGCATATCAAGGTCTGTGTGCCAAGTTTGGTCCATTGGTGTTTGGGTTCACAGTGCTCTCTGGATGTAGGTGAACTACAACTCCCCCAAATCAAGGTGAATTTTCGCCAAAGACCTCCAGTATTTTTTGCTGGTCATGGGGGTTCTGTGTGCCAAGTTTGACCCAATTCCATCTTTGGTGGAGTTCAGAGTGCTCAACGATTGCAGATGAACTATACATCTCAGTATCTACAACTCCAAAATGTCTAGGCCAATTCCTTGCTGCCCCGCCTTTGCAGGCATCTTGCTGTCCTGATTGTGATGTCAGCGGAGCTCTCCCAGTCACGGCAAAGCTGGCTCCAGTTTGGATGGGATCAGGAATTTCAAAGGGTTCTACTGTATTAAAATATCTGTTTTTCAGTGTTATGGCATCTCAGTTTCCTTTGGCGGATAACCACGAGCTGGCATCCACTTCAGCTGACATGAATAAAATACTTCAGTGGCTTCTTCTTCAACTTTGTGAGATTTTTGATTTGGGAACATTGGGTAGCTTCTTCGTCTTGCCAGGCACACATCCACAGGTGGCCTGCTCCCAGTACCAGTATCCGCTTATTGGAACTTGGTATCCACGCTTCAGGTTTCGCTATCCGCAGCCCGGATCTCACTATCCGCAGTTGCTTTAAATTGCTTGATTTCAAAGACACAATCCAAGCCCTCTCGACAGATGGCCATCCAGCCTCCGATTCCAAACCTCCAGATTTCATTGCATTCCCTCCTCTCTATAGGACCCTATTTCCTTTCGCTTCTCTTTCTCTCCAAGGAGAATACTGTGCGCCTTGAATTCCTCACAAGAACAAGCCGATGATATCCGTGGGCAATTTTAAGTACTTCTTTTCTCCCTTCTCCTCAAATTCATTTCCCTTCTTTGTTCTCTCTTCCCCACCCTCCCTCCCTTTTCTCTTCTCCTCATCCATTTAAACATTAACATTTGGGGGAAATTACAGTCTTTAATCAGTTCTTGTTTTTTTTTTTAAACAAAAAGAGAAATATTTACATTTTCCCGAGTGAAAAAGAGACAACAATTATTTAATGACAGAGAGAAGGAACGGCGTCGCGGGTTGGTAAGTGCTGGAGATGTAAACTGTCAGCTCTGGCAAGTCAAAATATAGAGCAAATATCCTTAAATAAACAGACCGGGCCTGCTGTTCCTATTTATTTTGTGTTTATAGCAGAATGGCAAATGCGGGCGTGATTCTACGCACGTGCTTCATGCGTTGGCTAAGAAGAGGCCATCCTTGCCATGCATCACTTCTTTAAAATACAAGGGATTTTTTTGTTGTTTGAGCAAGGTCTTCCCTTAACGTCTTTGGCGTCTCCCATCATCCACCAATGTTGGGACATTGGTGGCCAAGAAACA